>NW_019384323.1:1513167-1526305 GCF_000671375.1 Centruroides sculpturatus
ATTTTAATCGCCGTTGAATAAGAAATGTTTCTTTCACAAGAAATGTATAAAATTACAGTACTGTATTAGACTTACGGTACCTAATTTACATACTGACAGACGATAGTTAGCGAAAAATCTCCGTAGCATGGCGCCACGCTAGACGGCGGAAATTATATATTTAATTATAACAAAGTTACAATAAGTTAATATATAATTACATATACAGTACCTAATTTATATATAATTAATATATAATTATATGTACAGTACCTAATTTATATATAATTTATATAATACTGTCCAGACGATAGAAATCTCTCCCTAGCGTGGCGCTACAGATGGCGGGAAAGTGGTTCGGCTGCCCGATGACGTTTGAGGTAATTATAGGAAATTTTTACTCGTTCGGAAAACGTTTATTTTTGTTTAATTTTGTTCGGAAAATGTTTATTTTTACAAAATTATTTATTTTTGTATTTCTACACACCGGTTAGAGGCACGAGTAAGCATGTTTTTGTTTATTATACACCCTGATGTGCAAGAAGAAGTTATCACAAAAATAAAATAATTACAATAATTCAGATAGAGCAAAGTTCAAATGTCAATTAAACCACAACAACAGGTCCGTCAAAAAGGACTCCTTGCGACGTATTCCTCAGACGTTGGTTACTGCACAGTGAGACGAAACAATCTTCTGGGCAAGCTTAGGCCAGGGGTCGGAATTAGCGGCTCACGAGCCGCATGTGGATCTTTTCATAGACATTTCCGGCTCTTCGGACATAAACTCCAATTTCACCTCACCTCATTTCACCGCAGCCTTATAACTTATGCCTTTATGAGATAGAGTCGTACGCCATCCGCACATGACCACTCGCGTTGATCAATATGTGTCGCATAAGAGTGGTAGCATTTGAAGCATATCTATATGTATAACACATTGAATACATGTTCGTCCATCCGTGTAACGTTATGCCAAAAACGTCCACTAGAGGCGCCCCTGTAGTGTGTCGTATTTCGCACATTTAAATTAATATGCGGCTCTCTGGTACTTTTGGTATCCTGTTTTCATGACAATTTGGCTCTTCTCACTTGACAAACTGCCGACCCCTGGCTTAGGCAAAGCTAAAACAAACTTGAGTTCCCTGGATATGTCTTAGGCGAACTGAACTTCCTGCCTAAATTCAATCCTTTTATACGGATTGAAACAAATGTAAGTCCTCCAATCAGTGCTTAGTAACGCTATTGGATGTCCGCTGATTGTACAATGTTTTCTACCCAATCTGCAGTCAAGTTTCAAAACTACCAACCACGCCTGATCCACGTCTCCATGATGACGTCCATTGGTCATTTGAAAACAGGAAAAGTGCGGGAAATTGTACGTCCAGACGATTATCCCGACAGTGAGGAACAAGAGTTGCGTGGCGCTCAAACAAAAGACGAATCGACGAGATTTGAAAATTGCATAACTCCGGGTTCGCGTAAGTCGGGGTAGCATAAGTCAAGGTATTACTGTATATAAATATTTTATTGAATTATATATTGACCATTTTGGTTCAATACCTTTTACCATCTTTCTGGTAGTAACATGATTCCACACTTGTAAAAGTTCTGATCTTTGCTTACAAAAAAAACTGATCCTAGCGATTTTTGACATCCTCATTTGAGGTAAATGTTTTACCATTTAAAAAATTTTGTAAAGACTTGTTCCAGTCTTTACAAAATCCAAGGATGCCAGATCTGGTGAATATGGTGAGTGTGGTAGCACATCCCATCCAAGCTGTAACAGTCTCTGACAAGTTACCAAACTTATGTGAGATCTGGCATTATCATGGTGAAACACTACACCTTTTCTGTTGATCAGTTCCAGTATATTTCCTGTTTGATATCACTCAATTTGTCCAGTCGATGGAATTACACTTTCAAAATCAATTGTGGAATTGTCTGGTAGTAGAAGCAAAAAAAAGAAAAAAAGAAAAAAATTCCTTAAAATCCCACAAAACAGAGAGCATCACTTTTTTTTGATGAATATTAAAAAAATAATTTTATAATTTTATATTATAATTTATAAAAATACAACTAATCCCTCTGGTGGTAAATGTGCAGCTTTTGAAGTGCTTTGAGCCAACTCATCTCTTCTACTCCAGGATCGCTTGTGCTCAACATTTTTATGAACAATCCATATTTTGTCACCAGTTATAATTCGCTTCAATAATGATCATTTTCTTGATGTTTGTGAAGCAAATCTCTTTAAGAACATATGAAACCCATATAATCGAGCTTTGAAATGAAACCAAGTCGTTTCAAATGATCATAAATGGTTGAATTTGACAAATTTAATCTCTTAGTGATTTCTCATGTTGTTATTCATGGTGCATCTTCAATATCAAAATTGCAAGAACAAAATTTTGCAAATCAATTTTGGCATTGTCGTTCTGTCAACATATCTTCTCAAGGCTTCCTCCTATCTGAATAACGATGAGAATCCAACACAATCAGGCCCACTCAAACCATAGAAGTGGAGCAAAAATAGAGAAAATTTATTAAATTTATGACATACAATTTTTTTCTTGCTTGAACAGCATTGTTACCTTTTTGGTAACAAAAAAAGCAAAATATGCCAAAAATGTTGCTTTTGCTTTTCCATATTTGATGGGGGAAATGCAAAGAATCAAACAAAGTTTTTTACAAATAAGCCTAGAAATGTCAGCTGTCAAAATATACAGTGACAATATGATTTAGAATGAAACTGGCAGGTAAAAATACAACTAATCCCTCTAAATGTAATTTCATTTTTTTACATTTCTGAACAACCCAATATATTCATAATGTATGGTCAATTTAATAAATTAGTCAATATTTATCAGGCTGCATGGCCAGTTTAGTCATTATTCATAATGCCCTATTAATTGCTTGGTCCATAACATTATACAGTATATATATAACATCACTAAGCTCAATGTATTAATAACAAACCAAATGATCACTATAATCAATTAGGCTATTTTCTCACTACTGTTAATAATTTGGTATTAGAGGGATAGATTTTAGGCACCATCTCTTATCAAAATTAATAATTATTATAATAATTTAATATTTATTAAATAACATTAGAATAGTGTGAAATAAATCCTGCTCTGGGTCAATTATTTTCTAAAATTATTTAATGAATATTAAACAAGCAATTATTTATTGTGACATTGACATAATGACAGGCTGCAATTTTTAATCATATTTTTAATTTATTTAATTTAAAATATATGCTCTCCACCTAAAATCAGTAATGTCTTGCCCCTGTACATCAAACCTTTCCATTAGCAATGAAGTCGTGCAGGTCATCTAGTAACTGCTTTCAGGGGTAAAGCTTTGAATTGAAGTAACTCAACTTCCATATCTGGTCTCGTCTTTCATCTATATAACTCTATTCTTGAGATTAATGAAAGACAGATGGCAGTGGAAATTTATTGGTCTATAATTTTTTCAAATTGAAGCCCAATTAGTATAATTATTAATTGATGCAAGAGATTCACCATCGCTGGTGTCTGTAGAGAGTTAATGTCAATTCAGTTCTCAAAAGATTAGTTCTTATTTATAAGCTTACTAGCAGACCCTGCCACGCGTTGTTGTGGCTCAAAATGTAACTATTATAAATGTTACATTTATAACACTTCCCCCGTGTGGGAGGGAATTTTTTGAAAAATTTCTTCTTAATGTACATTCTCTTGGCGTACCCTATTAAAACGCAATCAAAAACGCAAAAAACCGCATCTAAAATAGTATAATAGAAGCCAAGTTCTTCAAGGTAAGCCTTAATTCTGTCTCTCCCCCCACGGGGGGAATATTGAAAAATCCCTTTTTAGTGTATATTCTGTTGACATACCCTATTAAAACGCAATTAAAAACGCAAAAAAACCGCATCTAAAATAGTAGAAATAGAAGCAGAGTTCTTTACTGTAAGCTTAATCGTGTTCATCTCCCCCCGGTGGGGGGAATTTTGACATGTATATTATATAAAAACACGTGCGTATTCGAATTGTGTGAAAATTTCAAAGGAATTGGTAGGAACAAACGAACATTACATTTTTATTTATATAGGGTGCGTTTACTTCTGAGTTAGCACTGCTAACTCAGAAGTAAACGCACCCTGAGTGTTTAAGGTAACTGATGCACATCTGCCTAGAAACCGGTCTTCCCCTGAAACTTTCAAGGGAATAAATAACACGCCAACGGCGACAAACAGCTGTTTTCAAGGACATTTAGTTCTGTATGCCGAATTGCNGCCATCTGTTGGACATAAAAGCCTTAACCCTAGATGATATCGTTTAATTTATATGAATGTTTAACAAAAAATCTGCAGGTTTGATTAGTGGTAAACATTCCGGGGGTCATAAAGATGCTACAGTTAAAATTTGGTAACAATTGGTTCAGTAGTTTTCACGGTTAGTGGTCACAAACGAAAAATACGTTGTCTCTTTATATAGTAGTATAGATATATAAAGCTTGTAAATAAGAACTAATTTTTAATGTTAATTCAAAAGATGCATTCTGATATAAAATTTTATCTTTAAATCTTTAGTAAAAAGAACATTTATTTTCAACAAAAAGGATGGATTAACAAGCAGTTAGATTTGAAATTTATAACAAAACAGCTTATCATTCAACTATTCAGAATCACCTATTTACCATATTTAATCACATATAAGATGAAGTTTTTATTCATTTTTCACTGCTTCAAAAACCTAGATCGTCCTATATGCGCGAGTGAAGCATTCTTTGCATTTTTGCAATAATTTTTGTGAACCACGTGTTCGCATTTTTTATCGGATGCTCACTCTCTGGTGTTTAAAAACAAAAATATTTTATCTGGGTTGTTTCAACCGTTCTAGTGTATTGTCAGGAGTAAAGATGAATAGCAATAGGAAAAGCAAAGCTTTTGAATTGAATTCAAGATTGAAATTCCAAAAATCACATGGGAGCACAATATAAGTTTTAATCCATTCCCATGTGAAAACAGATGATCATTTGGAAATCAGAATTTGAAGAAACTCATAAGTGTAATCAACAGAGTGGATTCAACTGTTAAGAATTGGCAAAAAAGGTTCTTGTCCAGCTTTACATGAACAAATTATATTGTTGATTTTACAAGATTTTTCTCAAAGTTTAAAAGTCAGTAATTTTTGAAGGACAATGTGTGCATTTATGTGCATTTGACATTTTATTTGTGATTAAACAAAATAAAATTAAATTGTATTAATAAATCTAATTTTCTTTATTTTGATCTTTAAAGTCACACCTTGTCTTATATGCGAGATTGTCTTATGAGTGAGTAAATACGGTAATTTGATAAAGACCAAAATACAATTGTTGTTGAAGACAGAAGCAAACTGTAATGTTGATGATAGACAAGTTTCTAGATATCTCTAACTGTAATGACAACAGAAAAAGTGGATTGGAAAATTTCTTACAAAATGTGTAACCAATGACAAACTAAGAGAAATCAACCATGTTGAGAAAGGAATTATTAAGAAGGGATGACTATGATGTATATAATAATTTACTCAAAGTTAAAAATTTAAGATGCATAACGATTTAAAAATGAAAAATATTTCAAATTTTATAAAAATTATATTTAAAAAAACTTCTGAAATGAGTTTTCTTTTTCTTTTCTTCAATTTTGAGTTGAGTCAATTAAAATCTGAACACAAAATTAACAGAAAAATGCTTTTATCATTACTTCTGAATTTCACTTTCAAAATTGGAATCTTTCAACCACTTACTCTCAGCAGTAATGTAAACCACATAAACCATCTTATTTTGTCAATGAAAACATTTAATAATCACAAATGTTTTTGGCCTGTTCTACAAGCCATTCTCAAACATTATATTGTATTCTATTGTTAGAATATAAATTGAATTGAGTCACAATTGCAACTGACTGACAACAATTCGCAGTTGACCATCAGAGAATTAGCACAACTTGTACATTCCCATAAAACCATCACTAATCACCATACTCTTGATAAGATGAACAAGTGGTTGCTTCATGAATTGACTGCTATGAACAAAATTTTCTGAGTCACCATCTGCAATTCACTGTTTGCAAAGGACCACACATTAAAATCAATTCAAATCAATTGTGACTGGCAATGAGAAGTGAGTCTTATACTACAACACAACATGCAAGTGAACAAAAGTCAACCAGCTGTTGCACATGTCAAAGAGCCAATAATGCAGAACGTAATGATCTGCATTGGATGGGAAGTACAGTACATGGTATCATCATGATGGAGCTGCTTCCAACCAACACCAATGAAAGAACTCTATTGGGTTAAACAAAGTTTTTTGCATATTTTTAATGGCAGTTGTGCATTTAACACATTATTGCCAAGAGATTGTATTCTTTGTTTAAAAGCTTATTTTAAACTTGTAATTTCACATTGTTTGAATAAATCAAGTTGAAATATTTTCAGATGAAAAGGATCAGGCATATTATGCTTTCTGAGTTTCGGAAAAACTATAATGCTGTACAAACTGTAAGAAAAATTCATAATGTGCATGGGAAAGTTGCTCCTAAACACAAAACATGTCAAATGTAGTTTAAAAAAGTTCTGTTCAACATAATATATACAACCAAACATACAGAAAATAAAATGGAAAACAAGATTGGTCAAGCCTATTTGATAGCATACTCCACAAAAGCAAATCAAATATTTTAAAAAATAAATTTATTATCACTTCAGTCTAAGGGATCAACCATAACGATAAGCGCGTAAAATATATATAAAACGTCTTACTCATTTAAGATAATAATGAATTTTGTAACTGTTTTTCATTATTAATAATAAATTGGTTTTGTTTATAATGTGAATGTTGCATTATCTGAAAAATTTCATATTACTGAAAGATTTCTTTACAAACGTAACTATGCAGGGTACAGTACGTATTTTAAAATACACGTTTTGAAATTTAATTACAATTTATTTTAATGATATTCTTATTAAAACCTCAAAAAATATAATTATAAATTTATTTTTTAAATGTTTATTTATCTAAACCGATAATAAAAACTTTTAAAATCGGTTTAAATAATTTTTTATCGCTGTAAATTTGTTAAATATTACTTATTAATGTAATTAATTTGCAAATAATTAGAAATAATTAGATCAAAGCAAATCAAATATAACGTATAATTATTCATATTTAAGTCATATTTTCGACAATAAGACACGAGCTAGTCTGTTGAATCTAACGCACAAGTTAAACCCTATTAACAAATTACTTTCTTTATAAAGAGGTACAGTACATAACAGCGTGTTGTTATATCGAAGGTTGACTAAACAGATCGATACATTTAACATTAACAAGTGGGCATTGCATATGTATGAAGGGAATTACAGACATCTATCGAATCGAACAATTTGTTTAGACTTAGGCAAGTTAAATTGATTTGATTGATGGAAGTGGTTACAAATTTAACTCGTGGCATATCTGTCTAACATTATTAACGTACGCAATGTGATTCTAATTACAGGAAACAATTCAATAATCGCTGAAATGTTTCCTATAATTTATGTTCCTCGTATTGTACCGTTAATTTTTCATGCTTTTGAAGTTCGTATTTTGTTCTAATTTTTTTTTCTTCAGTCGAAAATGATTTCCCCCGTTTAACAATTCAATAGAAACTCATATTTCAAAAATTTTATATTCTAGAAATCGGAATTCCTACAGCTCATAATCTTCAATGGCTATATGAAGAAGTGTTATATAATTCTCTAATTTAAAGCCAACAAGAAGAAAGAATTTAAGATGATTTATTTTAAAAAGTTTTTATGAATCTTCCTACTAAAAACATATCTTTTTTAACATCTGGATATGAAAAAATTATATCAGGATGTTGAATTGGTTATAGAACAGCTGCTGTTGATAACTCGGAATTAATAAAGTGTATTGGATAATAAATGGATTCTGGAATTAAATTATAAATTTTCGAATCGAAGAAATTCCAGATAAACTTTTATAGAATTAAATAAACTTTAATTAAATCAAACGTAATGAAGTATACAGGAAATTTTTGAAAGAAGTTAACCGTATTTGATATAATTAAGGGGTATAAAATTATAAAAATAAAAGAAAAATGAGTTGGTAGGAACTGAAGAATCAGTATTAAAAGATCCTTTAACTTTTTTTATCTCAGTTGAATTCAAAATGTTAATTTTAATATCGAATTTAGAATCTTTCTTTGTGATTTATTCAATGTTAAAATGTATGTAATTCGAGTGATTATTTCCGAGTTGTTTTTTGTAATTAAGAGATGAGAAATGTGTAATGCTCGCGATGAAATATTAAATAGTAAATTTAATTTCGAATTATGCTTTTTTAATGAGAGAAACGATTTATGCAACAGGTATTACAAGATTCTTTTGAAATGGGGATGCAAACTTTCTTCTTTCTTTTTATTTCTTAATTTTCCATCCTTAGGGCCTTTCTTCCAGGCTTATCGTAGATTCAGACAGGCTCACAATACTTATATGATGTGGTCTTATATAACAGGAACAGACCACCCCAAAAAATCCTGAGATGAAATTTCAATTGAAAAGACTTGATTTAGTTTAAAAATACTTATAAAGTATATACAAATATACAAAACTTTAAAAAATATATATAATTTTTGAAATAAAATTGTTTAATAAGTAATATTTTTTAAATATAATTAAACTTTTTGTAAAGGTTCTAATACAATTCTTATTAAAAGTTTATGTTAAATAGTTAAATAAAATTATGTATTACTTATTTTTCAAACATAAAACACTAAGAATTTTAGGACTAAATTAATTTATACACTGAAGGGAAATAGTTCTTATTCCAACAGACCATTCTACATCCTCCCTGCACCTTCTTCGACATNCACGTGAATGGTGTTTGTATGTAGTGGTAGCCCCAAGTCTCCATTCGTGCATAGGGGTGGTTGCGTCTTGATAGCTATAAGGGTGCGAGAGATATGAGGCTGAAAGTGGCTTTCTATTTCGAATGTTTTGTTCAAATTTGTTCAAACAAATTCGAACAATATTCGAATTAAATTTGAACATAAAATTCGAATATTGGTTCGATTATAGAACGATCGTAAACGTTCCAGAAACATTGAAAATAGTTCGTTTGACTGGACGTGAACAGGAGACGTTCAGAAATAGAATCAGGACCAGGAAGTGTTAATATAAAGTGACATGCAAGATTTACAGGCAGTTTTTGTGCTTTTGTGGGAAATCGAACATATTTTTATGCTCATGTAAAAATTCTCTGGAAACGTCTGGAAACGGGAGACCTAACTCTTGCATTTTGTGAAAATGGGTTAAGTTTGGCTATAATGTAATTATCTTAATCTTCACTATCATTACCTTTTGCCCACAAATAAAAACCCAGAGAAGCGGGTCCTTGCAGCTAGTAAATAAATAAAAAACAACAAATATATACAAAAAGATAACTAAGCAAAAACAAGGTAAATAAAACTCTAAAATAAGTAAATAAATAAATAAGTAATCAAATATCTCTATACATATTATTGACTTTCAGAAAGTCCACTATGTTGTCCAGATTTGGCCTCTGGCCCAAAATCTCTCTCAAACTTGCATTTCCGAAATGCTGTCTATGACTTTGATTGAGAGCAATGCAGTGGCAAAGTATGTGTTTTACACTTAGAAAGCAGTTACACTACTCACATACTGGCTGGTCTTCACCCTTCAAAAGGTATTGATGAGTCAACCGAGTATGCCCAATTCTCAAACGACTAAGAATAACTTCAGATCTCCTGTCATACTGTTTGTTACATGTCCAATTTTCTATCGTAGGTTTGATCTCGTATAGTTTATTGTGGACTTGTGCGTTCCACACATTTTCCCACCTCTCTGCTAGTCGTTTTTCAACAACTAGCTTCAAATCACCTCCTTCAATACGCATTATATGCTGTGAAGGACTAGCTGCCTTTGCAGCTGCGTCAGCTTTTTCATTTCCTTTTATACCTACATGGCCTGGGACCCAACAAAATTTTACAAAGAAATTACTCGCAATAAGATGGCAAAACAGTTTACGAATTTTAATCACTATGGAGTGAGAACTAGATTCACATGAGATCAAAGCCTGAAGTGCAGTAACTGAGTCAGTGTAAATAACACAGCAACGATGACCTTTCCTATTTATATACTTTAAAGCTAAATAAATATCATGCAACTCTGCAGAAAAGATGGAAGAATTCAATGCAATTTGTTCTGCCATGATTTCATCCTGGCAGACGAAGGCTGAGCCAACATAATCATCAGATTTAGCTGAATGAATTGAATGAAACATAACGCTCAGGTAACAAAAGTAAAGTCATTGCGCATGCACGAGTAAATCTGACAGACGGACAGAAGTCCTAACATAAGCACTTCTCCACTACCGTGAAGCATGATAAAAAAGCACTGAAAACACAAGCATAATGCAAGAGCAAAAGACAGCTTGGGCACAAAATAAATTACATTTACATTTCAAGTGCATTTTTCACTGAACTTTTTCACTGCATGCACAGCTCAAACTTTGAAGCAATATTTGATCTCCAAAGCAAATTTTTGTCAAATTCAGCATTCAAACTCTAAAGCATTTGAAATTTGAGGTGTCACTATAACTCGCACCCTGAAGAACCATATTGCCAATATACAGTTTAAATTAATGACAATATGCATGTAAGAATGACACTTGAAATGTTTTCAAAGAAAAACTCATTATTCTATGCTCATAGGACTGAAAGTTTGCTGCAAAGGTGGCAGGATGGATTGATACTGATCAGGGCTGCAGAGTTGGTAAAAAAAAAACACTCAACAACTCTGGCAAAATTAAATACCAAATCATTTTATGAGGGGCAGAGGCACTCATAGGGCCTACTCTGAACTCTGAAAAGAGCCTGGGGCATTCACCCAAATACTTTTATAGTTAGTAATTTTAATATTTAACTTACATTAATATTTATTTGTATAAAAAAATTAATTTTTAACAAATATTTAATAAGAGGAGAAAAAGGGCAATAAAATTCTACATCTACATATATTCGACAGCACTTGCACTTCAATTTTACCCTTCCAGAAGAGTTCATTCATTCATTCACAGGTGTTCTGTCCTAGGACAGGTCCGTGGAAAGCAGTCAAATTATAGAATTCTCCTTCTCCAACATTCTCTATTTCAGGTTTCCTCTTTTATTTCTTTATAAGTTTTGCTTTTGCCTAGTAAAACATCATCTATCAATACTTTTCTTTTTCTTCCTCTTTGTTTCCTTGCATCAATTTTTCCTTCTAATGCCACTTGCATTAATCCTTCTCCTCACAATATATGACCTAGCCAGTTACTTTTTCTTCTTTGTATTGTTTTTAAAAGAGATCTCTGTTCCTGGACCAAATTTAAAACATCTTCATTCTTAAACTTTTCTGTCCACTTGATTTTCTCCATTCTTCGCCATAACCACATTTCATATGCTTCAAGGTAGTTTGTTTCCTTTTTCCTTAAGGTCCAAATCTCTGCTCCATATAAAGTTGTGCTCCAGGAAAAGCATTTTATTAACTTCTTTTTAAGTGTTTGGTTCATTTTTTCCAATAAGAAGGTTCTTCTTCTTATAAAAAGCCATTTTTCCAGCCCTGATTCGTTCTTTGATTTCTTTTTCACATCTGCCATCTCTCTGAATAATGCTGCCAAGATACCTAAAATGTTGAACTTGCTCTATGTTGTTTCCATCAATTAGGATTTTCAAATCTTTGCTAATTAAGCCTTCCAACTTTCATCACTTTTGTTTTAGCTATGTTAATTTTCATTCCAAATTTTTTGCAAGTTTTGTTGAGTTTTGTTACCAAACATTGTAGAGTTTGTTCATTTGGTGCAAGTAAAGCAATATCATCTGCAAACCTAATACTTTGTATTAATTGGCCTCCAATTTTAATTCCGAGGCTGTCCTCACTTATTGCTTCATTCATTAATTCCTCAAGATAAATGTTAAAAAGAGTAGGTGAAAGTGTACACCCTTGCATGACTCCTTTTCCAATACTGCATGGTTTGCTTTCTCCAGTTTTTGTTCAGATAATGGCAGATTGATTCATATAAAGTGAAGCAATGAGTCTTCTATCTCTCCAATCTTTTCCTATTTTTTTCTTAAGATTTCCAATAGCTTTGTCCAGTTAACCATATCAAAAGCCTTTTCCATGTCAATAAAGCAAATGTATGTATCCTTATTAACCTCAATGTTTCTTTCACAGATTGTTCTCAAGAGGCCTTGTTCCTTTTCTGAATCCAAATTGTTCTTCACATAGAAATGTTTCAGCCTTGTTGTAGAGTCTTCTGTTAATGATTTTAAGAAGGATTTTTGAGGCATGTGAAATTAAACTAATTGTTCTAAAATCACTACACTTTTTAGCTTTTGCTTTCTTTGGTATAGGTATCAAAATACTTTGAGCAAAGTCTTCAAGCCATTCTCCTGTTTTATATATGAGATTGCATAAGTCTGTTATTTTCTTGATTCCTTCCTTGCCTAACCCTTTTAGAAATTCAGCTGGTATTCCATCTACTCCTTCTGACTTCTTGTTTTTCAATTCTTTAATTGCCAATCCAACTTCATCTTTCATGATAATAGGTCCTCTTTCATCATTAGCTATTTGCGAAGAATTTTCCAATTTTAACTCTTTAGGTTTGGTGTTCTCTCCATAGAGACTCCAATATATTCTTTCCAATGGCCCATTATATCAGTTGGGGTTAAAAGTGCTTTTCCATCTGTCTTCAATACTCAGAATTTGGTGGGTGCGATCATTTGTTAGTTCTTTGACTTTTTTGTATAATAGATCATATCTGCCTTTTTTGTTCAGTTCTTCGATTTCCTCACATTCCTTACTTAACCAAGCTTCTCTAGCTTTTCCAGTTTCATGCCTCAATTCATTATTTAGTTTCTTGTACATCATTCTCCCTTTTTCATTATTTATATTTTTCCAATTTCTTCTTTCATCCATTTTCTCAATCATTTCTTGAGTAACCCAAGGTTTTTTTATTCTAACACCATTTATATATCCAAGAAAATTTTCAGCCGATTCCTTTATTGTATCTTTAATTCTTTTCCAATTTTCGTTTGGGTCAAACTCACAGTCAAAGTCATATGGAAGTT
>NW_019384323.1:1527118-1573218 GCF_000671375.1 Centruroides sculpturatus
GTATAGGTATCAAAATACTTTGAGCAAAGTCTTCAGGCCATTCTCCTGTTTTATATATGAGATTGCATAAGTCTGTTATTTTCTCGATTCCTTCCTTGCCTAACCCTTTTAGAAATTCAGCTGGTATTCCATCTACTCCTTCTGACTTTTTGTTTTTCAATTCTTTAATTGCCAATCCAACTTCATCTTTCATGATAATAGGTCCTCTTTCATCATTAGCTATTTGAGAAGATTTTTCCAATTTTAACTCTTTAGGTTTGGTGTTCTCTCCATAGAGATCTCCAATATATTCTTTCCAATGGCCCATTATATCAGTTGGGGTTAAAAGTGCTTTTCCATCTTTGTCTTCAATACTCAGAATTTGGTGGGTGCGATCATTTGTTAGTTCTTTGACTTTTTTGTATGATAGATCATATCTGCCTTTTTTGTTCAGTTCTTCGATTTCCTCACATTCCTTACTTAACCAAGCTTCTCTAGCTTTTCCAGTTTCACGCCTCAATTCATTATTTAGCTTCTTGTACATCATTCTCCCTTTTTCATTATTTATATTTTTCCAATTTCTTCTTTCATCCATTTTCTCAATCATTTCTTGAGTAACCCAAGGTTTTTTTATTCTAACACCATTTACATATCCAAGAAAAATTTCAGCCAATTTCTTTATTGTATCTTTGATTCTTTTCCACTTTTCGTTTGGGTCAAACTCACAGTCAAAGTCATATGGAAGTTCTTTTAATTTATATTCCAGGTTTTCTTTAAAATTTAATCCAGTATTTCCATTTAGCTTTTCCAAATTCCATCTTTTTATTCTTTTGGCTCTCAAAACTTTTTTAAATTTCATCACAATATCTGCAGTTAATAAGTTGTGATCAGAATCTGCATCTGCTCCTGGATATGTCCGAATTATCTTGACTGCATTCCTAAAACGACTTTGAATAAGAATATAATCTATTTCAGGGGTGGCCAACAAGTCAATCGCGATCGACCTGTCGATCACGAAGCCAATTTTGGTTGATCGCTTGCGATGTCTTGAATTAATGTGTTACACTTGTAACCAAACGTAACGCGCAAACACAAATGTAGTGATATTGGACCATCGCATCTTTCCTCAGATGCGGTTTTGTCGGTCCATGTGATATTCATTTGCGTACAGTTGTAAAAGGGAAATAAGAAATGTAGACAAAGGATCGTAAAACCAAAAAAAAAGGTGGGAAGAGGGACAGAGGGAGTAGTCGGGACACGGTAGAAAGAGGAGGGGTGAAGTGGTGGTCCTCAAAAGTTGAGTTTCAATTTTTATTCTGTTTACAATGTACCTTTTCTTCATGTTTCAAATTAAATTGTGGCTTATCTTACCTATTTAAACATAGTATGCATTTCACACCACCCCCTCATCACCTAGACTAACCCTAAGACAACAAGTCGATCGCGACACATTTTTAAGATAAAAAGTAGATCTTCTGTACATAAAAGTTGGCCACCCCTGATCTATTTGATACCTTCCAATGTCTCCGGGCATTTTCCCAAGTGTATAGTCGACGTTTGGATTGTTTGAACCATGTGTTACCAACTATTAATTGATGCTTGGTAGCAAATTCAACTAGTCGTTCGTCTCTTTCATTCCTATTTCCTAGCCCAAACTTGCCCACAATTTTTCCATCTCCTCCTCCTACAGATGCATTCCAGTCTCCCATAACAATTAGGCATTTCTTAGTTTTATCATTTTCTATTATATCTTCAATTTGGTCATAAATTTCTTCTACTTCTTCATCGTCATAGTCTCCAGTAGGCATGTATACTTGAAATATCATCATATCCATGGGATCGCTTTTTATTTTAATCATTAAAATTCTGTCACCTCTGCATTCAATTCTTTCAACTGAATTTTTTACCTTCTCACCTAAAATAAATGCTACACCATTCTTTCCTTTAGTTCCACAAGAATAAATAACCCTGAATTCATCGCTAAAAAAATCACCATTGTCCTCCCATCTAACTTCACTAAGCCCAAGAATATCCAAATTATGCCTCTTCATTTCTCTCTTGACATTTTCCAACTTACCAGGTCAAAGCATGGTTCTTACATTCCATGTTCCTATTTGAATTCTTCCTATGGGGGTCTTCCTATGGGGGTTTCGTGTGGTGACGACCTGGGAAGACCCATAACTTCCCCTGCCAGGCATGACACCTTTCTCTTGGAGATGAGACCCATATTTGCCAGTATGATAAATAGGTTTTCTGCTTTCCATTAACAAGGGAGGTATAGCTGAGGTGGTTTCCTGTTGCCTTCCTCACGGTTTCTGGAGTTTTCCTTCTCCTAGGCAGGTTGTCTACCAAGGCTTAAGAGTCCTGCCTACCCCAGCAATAGGCATATGGCGGCCCAAATTGCCTTGACACAGCATATCAAGATTACAAATAAATAATCTTCTTAACAAATTATCTCTATTAGCAAAATTTTACAAAATTTTTTAACCATTTTCGAATAATTTGAAATATTCGAAGAGTTAGTCCAACTAAAAAGTGTGCAATCTAGAAGAGTTAGTCCAACTAAAAAGTGTGCAATCTAGCTAGCTACTTCAGACCCTTGTTCAGAAAAAAAATATATGTACTCTGAACAATTAGTCTGGCTCATTCAGAAAAATAGAGTACTTATTTAGAGCAGAGATAATAAAGGAATGATTCAAAAATATTCAAATTCAATTGGGTCAAAATAATTTAACTACTAAACACAAATACTACAAAGAATACTACATATTTAATAAATTAAATCGATGCATTTGTATTTAAAATAAATGAATTATAACAAAATACAAAAAGATTTTAAAAATTAATAAACATATAATCAATTTTCTTTCATTTATGTTTATATTTATGTTCCTTAATCCTTTTTTTGTATAGACCATACACATCAATAATTATATTTTATTCCCTAATAATATTTATTCAATAATTAATAATTCATAATTAATAATAAATAATAATTCAATAATTTATTCAATAATAATATTTATCAATAATTATATTTTATTCCCTAATTTCCCTAATAGTTCTCCCACAGCATTAAAACACAGTTTTGGGGTACATTCATTCAAATCTTTATCATCAATTCATTACTGGTTAAGGCAATTTTTATTCAAAAACATTTAAAATTCTTAACATTCCATATTTGGAACGATAGTGAACCTGAAGCAGATTCTGGACAAATAATCGAAAATGTTCATTCATCTATTATACTCAAACTGTACCAGAAATCTAAAGGCTTAGAGGTGACATTTATGAAGGAAAATATTCAGGAACACATCAGAGGTTTCTCTTTAATGGAAAACCATTATTCTCATGGAAGTACTAAAAGACAACAATATTTGAACCTAGACTTCACTCTGCAGAGGATGCTTGCTGATTTTCAAAAAGCATACAATAGCAGTGTAAGTGAAGCAATAATGTACTTTAATTTCTCTTAATTTATTTGAATGGCAGAAGCATATATATTTTATTTTAATTGAAAAAAGTATTGGATTTATTGCCACATTTTCAACATGGAATTTCATCTCCCCTTCAGGAAGCCTTGTTTGTATGATGACGTATTTAATCAACTTAAGGCTGTCAAGGATCCTTGAACAGAGAAAAATATAGAGGAGAAAAGTAAAAAAAACATCACTTTAAGGCAGCAATAAGCTATAAAATGCTAAGAAAGGATGCTGAGATTACTAAGAAGACATCAAGCATTATTGTTATCTGTTGTGACATTCAACAGGTATTGTTTGTTCCTCATAGTTGATACATTTTTCAGTTTTCTAAAGGCGGTATTCTTGCTACAACCACTGTATCACGTAACCAGCTACAGGAGTCAGCCATATGAAGTACAGTAGACCCCCCTATAATGTGGGTTCATATAATGCGGATTCATATATTGTGGCGAAAAAATCGTGACTGTATTCGTATAAAGACGCTAAAAGAGACTCGTAAAATGTGGTAAAACGTCATCGTCGACTCATGTCGCGACAGGATTGGTCGAATCTGGACCAATAGTGAATGAGCAGCCGAACTACTTACACGCTACGAAGAATTTAGGCGGATAAGTCGAGTTTACTATTGTCTGTACAGTATATAGGCCTAAATTAGGTACTGTAAGTCTAATACAGTACTATAATTTTATACATTTCTTGTAAAAAAAACATTTCTTATTCAACAGTCTTAAAAATTATTTCTATTAATGATGTCTCCAAAGTTCAACGAATTTTTCACAGAAAAATAACTTATCAGAAAACACGGCTGCTGTTTGGTGCACTGATCCGTGACGAAAACAAGCTTAAGCAATGGCGTGGTCAAACGGTGCACACTCGGTAAGTAATCCTACAATTTTTTGTTTATAGCATAGATTATACAGATTATTCCCAAAAAATTATATGTATTTTGGAAATGTTGAGTCAAATTAGTCTAGAATTGATTAATTTTATGGAAGAAACCTTTCAAACAGCCGTAGTCCGTAAACTGCACACGTGTTGGGCTGTGATTGGCTCATGTATTTGAGGATTCCTACAACACGAAATTCTTATAAAGTGGAACGTATCTACCGCATTATAGGGGGGGATCGACTGTACATGAAGATGAAAGTACTGGAAGGCAAGAAGCAATGGAAATACAGTAGTTTCCTTCATTATTCATTTTGTGACATCAAATTACTCTATATTGAAAGAAGGTGAAGAAAAAAATCATTTTACAGTCTGATCGATGCATTGGCCAAAACAACAACTGGACTGTCTAAGAAACAAGCTTGTACAATAATAGATCAGTTCTTAACAATGGGCCATAATTCCTTACCACATGACAGGAATTTTGCAGTAATTGAACATAGAAAATCTGTTATTTCCCAGTGATATCTAGAGATTTAATGGAAGTAATCAAAAAGAGCAGAGTAAACAACCCTTTTCACACTCATGAAGTACAACAACAAAATAAAATATTTCAGTGTCCTGTAGCCACTATCCATAAAACCAAAGGAATTAAAAATCACAGAATCTATGTGACTGCAAGTTACAATGGTCCCCAGACTATTCAAATGCAAAAATAACAGAGCATTCTTAGTCCATGGTAAATGTTTTCTCTTGTGAAGAAAAATGTATTAGAATCTAAAAATCAAGATCATTGATAGATTTCAGCAGACTCACCTCACTCCTGCTTACGATAAACCACTGCTAATAAAAAAAAAAAAAGATTTGGTCAGTATGTTCACATATCTAAGAGAGGACTAAGCAAGTTTCTACAAGTCATTGAAGTCAGAGAGATTTTTCTACAAAATATAGCTGTGAAATAAAATATTTTCACTTAAATTAAAAAACCTTACATGAATACTGGAACGCATATAAATTAACACTCAAAAACCTTAACAGTTCAGTACTAAATATTTAATAGAAAACAAACACTTTCGACCATACTTTCGATCTTAATATTTTCAGTTTTGTACTTAAAAAATCGTTGTTTCTCTTTTATTTTTAAAAGGTACCATGCTGATTATGGAAAAACATTGAATGTTAACTCCTGACATCCAGTGGTCTTCCACTACCATTTTGCTTTCCTTAAAGACATAGCCAAAGTACAAAGTAAAAAATAATTTTTAACAATACAATAGTCTTCGTTAAGCTTAACATCGACAAAAATTCAACACGAAGCGACATGCAACGGATAAAATTTTCAACATGGGATAAATTAATATATTTTTTCGTACATAATTAGTTATCCGAAATATCGACTTTCCGAACAACCCCAGTCCCAAATTGATTTGGATAATCAACGCTCTACCGTATTCAGTTTTAGCAGATGAAACTGTCAGCACTACACTGGTACTGTATAATTATTATATTGCAGTTTTTATTTCAGAAATATCTAATGTATGTGCTGGAAATATTTTTAGCCTTTTTCTCAAGAGTTAAAAACTGACATTCAATGTTATTCCAGGCAAGCTTTCAATTGTTGCGTGTAAAATATTCAAAATTTGCTTAAGAGTATTTGAATAGCAATAACTAAATAAATAAATAGCTATTCAACACAGTACAAAGTAAACATTGATTGGAGATATGGTATTTTGTTAATACAATGGTAAGTATGATATACTGTATAATATTTTATTTGTACCTAATATAGGTATAAATAAAACATTTTTGACATACCTTAACAGAAATAGTTTGCTAATAGTTTCTGATGCCTGACTTTCTTCAATAAGATGCAAGCCAAACTCATAGCCAATGAGAGAAAAGCAGTTTTAATTGCAACTACAGTATGTACTATATTGCAAGAGATGTTTCACAACTACAATTTATACCATGGAAATGCAGTTGCCAAGCTTTGAATTTGTAATTGATACTTCAGTCCATAATTTGAGATAGAAGTTCTGGGAGAAAATTATTTGACATAAACATAGAAAATATAATGAATTTAGGCTGAAAATGCAGGAAAAAGTTTTGAGATAGACAGGTTCAACTGAAAGTCTACACAGAATATTCAATTTTGACACTTACATATTTAAACAAGAGTAATATAAATTTATAATGATTACTTAAAGAACAAATTTAAAAATGTTCTTGTAACAATATTTTAAAAATTTCCACTGGCATCTACCTGTCTGTCCTTCCTTAATCTCAAGAATGGAGTTAGATAGATGAAAGTTGAGACTAGATATGGAAAACTTAGGGGCAGGAGGCTCTGACTAACTATATACGAACTTCTGGTTTGGTTTAGAAGTAACATTATTTCAATTCAAAAATTTTCTCCGAACTGGAGTTAGATAGATGGCCGGCATGACTCTACTATTAACAGGAAATGTATGATGGACAGGGGCAAGACATTACTTGTTCATTGTAATAAAGTGAACAAAAATAAGTTAAGTCAAAGCAAAATCATGTAACAGAACAGAAATTAATTTTTAAAATTTTAAATTCTATATCTAACAATAATTCACTTCTTTTAACCACTCTGTATCAATATATTTTTTTTAATAAAGTTTAGAGGTTTATAAAATCTATGCAAGAGCTTAATTTTCAAATACAGTGGTACCTCAGGATACGAAATTAATCCGTTCCAAAACTGAGATCGTATCATGAAAATGTAGTAAGGTGAATCATTTTTCCCCATACGATTACATGTAAAACCAAATAATTCGTTCCAACACGAAAAATGCACTCACATTAAAGCTAAGTAGTACATTTAAAAAAAAAATAACTATAGTAAGGAAAGCACTGAGAAATGCGTTTTGTAGTTGTTAATGTATAAATAACAATAATAGAATAATAATTAATAAAAATAATGTAGTTTTATTTGCCCTTTTCCTTTGAGGATAGACAACGGTGGAGGTGTAAACTGGTGGCAGAAGAGAGAAAAAAGGAACATAATACTAAAAAACTTAACTTACATAACATAATGTAACAACTTAAAAATAACTTAGAAAAGATTAAAAAATTAGAGTTGTTTTATATATATATATGTATTTTTTATTCACTGCTTTTTGCTTTTTTTCCTTCACTTCCACTGGATGGAGGTCGCTTGGTAAAATATCTATCCAAATAGGTTTGGCTTTGCTTACTTTTTAAAATGTTTTTGAAATGACTTAGGCAAATGTCATTACTCTGAGCAGCAATACGGCCAGTGTGAACCTTTTCGGAATGTTTAATACCTCAAGATTTCCTTTATCGAGCGAGATCCTTCCACGACGAAGCAAACACCCAGACTGAGACCAATGAACAGAAGTGAATAAAAAATGGCGCTGCGAACTAATGTAACGTCGTATGGTGAGTTTTTGTTTGTATCGTGGAGCAAAAATATGTTCGAATTTCATGTTGTATCCTGAAAATTTCGTATGCTGGGGCGTTCGTATCCTGAGGTACCACTGTATAAATCTCACTTAAAACTTGTATCAAAGCAGAATGTAGGGATATGCTAAATTTTAAACAACTTCCTGTAAGCTAACTGTTGAATTTGATTTAAGCAAAGTAATAAGATTTTTAAAATAGCTCAAAAAATTACTTGAAAAATATAAATTTTTTCATAATTTTAAAATAACAGATTTTAACAGATATTTACTTGTAATCATATTTTCTTAATGAAATATAATTTTAAACAATTGTTAAAAATCATTTTTTATTTTATCAACTACATAAATTTGATGGTACAATAATTTAAAAGTTTTGTTGAAAGCTCTTTGTATTTACATTAATAAAAATTTCTGTCTAAAAGATAAGTTTAAAATTCTTTAACTCAACTCAATTAACTAATCAGTTTTCAGATTAAAACAATTGAATTTCTTAATTCTATTAATCAAAATAACAGTGCAACAAAATCTTATGCTTAATTCAAAATCAACTTTACCCCCAAAGTTAAGAATGAAAAATTATTTTTTGCTGGTACAAATGAACATTAATCTACCATTTTTTCACTCAAATTTTAAATAATTTTAGGCTTATAGTAAAAATTTGGTTTCCCTCATCTCACATTGCGTGTTGTGTTCCAATGCTATATGGCATTACATCATATCAGTTGCATAGCTTATGGAACAGCACAGCCTAAATGGATTATGATTTCAAATGAGAAATGTAAATTATGCAAAAGTAAGAAATAAGCAAAGTTTGCAAAACATAGGAAATGAAAAGTTTGAAGTGTGTAAAAAGTAAAAACAAATTTTGAATCTTTTGATTTAAAAATTTTAAAAAGGTAATTTGTTTTTAGAATATAGTTTTGGAATTAGATATTATTAACAAAGCATTTATATTATAAATGATCTGTTGTTTCCTGACAGTATGTAAATAAGTCCATTGTTTCAGTTTTTCACCTCGTGTACTGTTGAAATGATGTATTTGTTAGCTATTTTCAATTTGATTATAAATAAAGATGCTATCTTTTGTATTATGTAGTATAAGATTTTTTACTTTCTCAACTTTTTCAAAAATGATAATAAAACACGGTTATTTTGAGTGTTAACAGCCAAGATAGAGATGCAACAAAGTAATTTGTATGTGTGATTTTGATATATGGACTAATTCATGAAAGCTTAGATTGAAGGTTAATTATTTCTTTTCTTTTAGTTTTAACTTTTATAAGGTTTAGAGACTGTTATAATCTAAGATTTGCATGCAAATTTTATTTGCAAATTGTTGGATCAGCTAAGGATAGCAAATAGAATACAGTAGCGTCCCAAAAACTCAGCCTAATGTGGACGAAGGGTGGCCGAGTTTGTGAAAATACCAGGTCATCGGGAATGGGGTTAAAAAAAGAACAAGTACAAGTGTTTCCTCAGAAAATACTGTACTGTACTTGTATGTATTGTTTGCTTGAGAATAAAATAGAAAATAAACTGCCCAAATACCCTTAAACAAAGGAAAAGTACATACTTTATGAAGGCATAGAGCCTTTACTACATGAAAATGAAAATTAATTAATACACAGTGTACAGTAATTTACCTGAAAAGACAGACCACTGAAAAATACTTTATGAGACATAAAGCTGTCTATAATGAAAATTAACTAGCCAACTTTGCAAAAACGGGCTACTTTCTTTTAAAGAAATGCATAATGTCTTGTTGTCTTCCGCAATGCACTCTGTGTTTTACTGCTTCATCATGAACACGACAAAGGAACAGTAAGTCCATTACCAATGCACCTTCTTGTTCAAAATACTGAAGGGCAGTTTCGACAGCCTTAGTCCCTCACTATGTGATATTTTAGGAGCTTGTATGATGGAGTCCTCAATGTTAACATCTTCATCATTTTCTGGCAGTTTTTCATTAACTGTGATAGCAGCAATAATTTCTGCATCAGACATAATGTCTTGCTTGGCATCATTCTGAAACCACTGTTTGACGTCATTTTAATTGGCTTCTGCACATCCAGGAATTCATTTCAGGAGGTCGGGTAAGTTTACATTTTCTGCATCATCATGTTCAACGAACTCATTTCCCTCGTGATCAAGGAGTTTTTGCCAGGAATGAACTAGTGTTAACGACTCTAACTTGTTCCAGGCATCTGCCACCCAGCCAACAGCATCCAATAGGTTAATTTAAGTTCTGGATAAGACCTTGACCATCATCGTTTGCAGAAAGAAGGGAGGATAACAGCTTGTGCCTATATCTTCTCTTGAGACTAACCAAAACTCCTTGGTCCATTGGCTGGCATAACGCTGTGACATTGGGTGTAAAAACATTGCTCATATGCCCCATTTTTTAACTCTTCAATGTCTGGGTGTGAAGACACGTTGTCCAAAATCAGAATAGCCTTCCTTGGCAGGTTTTTAGATTTTAAAAACTGCTCAACTGATGGAACAAATACTTCATGGAATCATTCTTTGAAAATTGCACAGCTCATCCATGCATGTGATGGTTTCGGTACCAAACTGAAAGTTTATCTATGCTCGTTGGAGGCTATGGAGATTTATATAGAAACCATCAAAGGAAATTGCATTAACTCCGATTATATTCCAATTCCACAATTGTGGAAGTACTATTTACAGTGCCACAAAGCACAACTATAATTGTAGGTGTAATTATTTTACATCTTTCTGCTTTGCAAAAGAAAACAATTTCCACATCATTTATATCACGCTAATTTTTACAATGCTATAATAATTTATGTATAGCTTTATTTTAAAATAATTATTTTTATGTTGTAAACGTAATGATTTTTACATCGTAAGGTACATTGTTTAAATATTTAGAAATAGTAATTTATGTATAGCTTTATTTTAAAATAATTATTTTGATGTTGTAAACATAAATTTTATATCGTACGATACATTGTTTAAATATTTAAAAATTTGGAACACGGCTGTATTCGAACCTTTAAAATGATAGAACTGTTTTTTCTGTGTTTCATCCTGAAGAGGGCCTCTAAAAGACGGCCGAAAACGTTTGAGCATTAAAATTTTCTGTTCATTCAGTGCTGGAATTAACATTTAGGTGTTAATTGTTGTGTTTATTACATATATAAGTTCCAGTTTACTTGTGCTATAATAGTTTTTGTCTGAAAGTTTATCCATTTCAATATGCTCAAATGCACATAGTTTCTTTGATTTTCCTATGAGACCAAGCTTTAATTTGTGCTCACCTGTTGCATTACTGCATGCTAGGATTGTTACCTTCTCCTTGCTCCTTTTAAAACCTGGGGCTGACTGTTCTTCCTTGAAAGCAAGACTTTTTGCTGGTAACAGTTTATAATTTAACTCTGTTTCATCACAATTGTACAATTGCTCTCCAGTCAACCCGTCAGCTTCGATAAATTTCTGAAAGTTTTCCTTAAATTGAGACATACCCTCTGTGCCCCCAGATAGTTTTCCCCCACAAATAATAAGCTGCCAGACTCCATAGCATTTCTTTCAGCGATCAAGCCAGCCAGTGCTTGCGACAAATTTAGGATTGTTGTCTTTTTTAAATTCTTCAAAAAATTTCAAGGCTTTCTCTTGCAAGATTGGCCCACTAATTGGCATGCCCTTCTCTCATTTGGTGAAACCAAATGTAAAGTGCTTCACTTACCTCATTAAAGTCATTTTCCTTCATACTTTTCCTTTCTTTCAATGTTTCTGTACACATTCTGTTAACACACAATGACTCGATTTCCATCTGTTTCTTCTTTCAGTCTCCAATCATACTTTTGCCGACACCCAAGTCCTTAGCCACTGCACTGACACTTTCTCCCTTATCCAGTCTCTTTAATGCCCGCAACTTTTGCTCCATAGACAAGTTCATTTGTTTTCTTTTAATGGAAGATACCATTGCAGAGTAGTATCCAGCACCCACAAACTTTGAAGCAGCTCTGAACAATACAGTATGCACAGTCACTCACATCGAGCTGTGCAACAGGGTTAAGAAATCAACTAACCCTGGCAAAGGCTGTGGGTAGACTGAACAGCTGAGCACACACCGGCACCAGACACGTGGTGGAGTAGGGGCAGTGTGACGTGTGACAAAGGAATGCGAGACCTTGAACAGGTCTGCATGCAGTGTTTTTTCGCCCTGCCAGGGTGTGGCCGAGTTATCCAGACTGCCGGATTATCAAGTGCCGAGTTTTCAGGACTCTACTGTACCATGAAATTGTCATTTGAATAGTATTAATTAAATGTTTTATGTAACAAACTAACAAAAAGTATAATTTAAAAATTTTTAGAATAGTTACTTTGGTTAATTTCATATTAAAGTTTGTCTTTAGATTCTTGAATAGAATGCTTTAATGAAGTGGTTTCCAAAGTGTGTGCTGTGGCTCCCTCACAGGGACACCATGAAATGTTATAAAATTTTTATAATTTTACTTAATTTTAAAAATATTGGCTATTTTGAAAATTGTACTTGTTATAATTTGACATGGGCACCTTGAAAAAATCTGGATTTAGCAAGAGCACTGAAAATCAAATAAGTTTGAAAACCACTGCTTTAATGTAAGGAAAGTAACAAAAAAAAAAGGCAATTAATTGTAACATTTTAACCAATGGTTATATCAAATAAATTTTGCTTTTGAATTTTTGAGTAGCGAGCTTTCTTGACCTTGCTACAAATCAACACTATGCAATGCAGCACAATCTAGGAACATGCAATGTGACACAAGAAAGAATAATATAAAATACCAAAATTTGTTCTAAAAAATCTAAATAAAAATAAGTTTTGAAAACACACTATTATAGAAATGTATAATAAAAGTTTTTTTATTAAAAATTATGAAATAAAAATAATTAACTTTAGTGATACTTACCTGATATATATTATTCTACCATCTGATATGATTCTTCTCCAACCAAATGGAACTGTAATAGATGATGTATCACCATCTTTTGGAACATTTCCTAATTGATGAAGTGGTTCTTCAGATTTTTTTGGTTGGCAAATGCTTACAGCATTACACCCATCTTTAGCATTTAATGAAACATTTTCCACTTGAGATTCATTATTAGGACTAACATCTGTACAATTCACTGATGAACAGCAATTATTTATAGCTTTGTCATCTTTAACACCTGCATGAATGATAGATGACATTGCTTTCAAACCTAATGTATCTTTTTTTCTGCAAACTGTTTCATTAACTGAAGATGTACTTTCAGCTGGGCTCATGTTGTCAGAGCTTTTTGTTCCCAATATTCCTATTGGATCTTCTTGCAAGCAGAATGCTTGAAATGGCTGGTTTGAAGGGATGGAGTTTGGTATGGCCTCCTGGCTAAATGCTGCCATGTCAACTTTTGTTAAATCTATTCAGCATGCTGTGCTCTGTGGTTGCAAAATGCCCACAAAGAGCTTGCTTGTTAACAGTCAGGAGACAATATATATTAAATATTAGATTTTACATAATTATGAAAATTGTGCACTGGATAATCACAGATTTCATTGTTGGAAAATGCTTTCTATATGTAGATGTAGACAGAACAGAACACCTTCATGTGAACTCATTTCCCTCGTGATCAAGGAGTTTTTGCCAGGAATGAACTAGTGTTAACGACTCTAACTTGTTCCAGGCATCTGCCACCCAGCCAACAGCATCCAATAGGTTAATTTAAGTTCTGGATAAGACCTTGACCATCATCGTTTGCAGAAAGAAGGGAGGATAACAGCTTGTGCCTATATCTTCTCTTGAGACTAACCAAAACTCCTTGGTCCATTGGCTGGCATAACGCTGTGACATTGGGTGTAAAAACATTGCTCATATGCCCCATTTTTTAACTCTTCAATGTCTGGGTGTGAAGACACGTTGTCCAAAATCAGAATAGCCTTCCTTGGCAGGTTTTTAGATTTTAAAAACTGCTCAACTGATGGAACAAATACTTCATGGAATCATTCTTTGAAAATTGCACAGCTCATCCATGNAATTTCAAGATAAACATGTTTGAGATAGATAGGTAATACAATATCAATTCATTTCAAATACACTGATTAATAGATTTATTGGTCAGGATATTATCAAGATATACAATTTATCAGCTGAGACCAATGATTCCCAACTAATATTCTATAGCACACTGTAATCCTTCCACAATTGTTCCACAAAAATTTGAAGGCATTTGCTAGAAAATTACAAATGTCTATTTTTTTAAATTTTAAAAATTATTTTATCATTTAAAATATATTGTATTTCTTTACTAATACAATCATTCACAAGACCAGTTTAATTATCAAATTGTTTAGTATGTAATGGGTATAAAAATTGGAATCTTTTAAAATAAAAATGTATTTTATATACAGTTAGTTCCTGACATATGAACATCCACTTAGTATATTAAAAAACTTTTTTGAGTCTAAACAATTATTGGCACTTATTAATGTCCCAGTATATACAACATTAAATGTTAAATACAACAATATCAATAAACATGTTTTATATAACAACAGCAATTATTTATCGAGATATCACAATGCCAGGCTGCAATTTTTAATTTATTTAATTTAAAATATATGTTCTCTACCTCAAATCAGTAGTGTCTTGCCTCTGTGCACCACACTTTCCTGTTAGCAACAGTCGTGCTAGTCATCAAACCCCCTTCAGGGAAAAATTTTTGAATTGTAATAACATGACTTCTAGTTTGCCTCATTCATATATAGTTAATCAGAGCCTCATGTCCCTAATCTTTCCATATCGGATCCTGGCTTTCATCTATCTAACTTCTTGAAATTAGGGAAAGACAGACAGGCAGACAGTGGGAATTTATAAGTCTACAATTTTTTCAAATTGCAGCCCAGAAACTTTTTATATTATTAATTATTATAAAATGGCAAAATGCTTATTTTTGAGGGTAGGGATGACATTTATAAAAAATTGTAAGTACTAATAATATGTAAAATCTTCATTTAAGTCCAACCCCTCAAGATACAATACATGACCTCCCTCTATCTTTCCACCACCTCAAACTTTAACAGCATCAATGGCACTTATTTACAAGCTACCATACCAAATTTTATTTCTTAATCTTTGAGATATTAAATGAAATAGATGTCAACTCAAACATATACACAATTTTTTTCTGTGTTTTTTGGATATTTTTGGGTTCAGGGAGTCTCAAAACATGGAGATTTGCAAAAAACCTAAAGTGTCAAATATGACAATTCCAATACTTTCCCTTGTTACGATACATAATAACTGGGAAAGTAAAAATCTAAAATCAATAAAAAACTCATTAAACTCTTTTTTTCTAGTTTACAAATTCGTTAATTCAGTTCATGACAATATTATACATAAATTTAAGTAATAAATAATATAAAGATTTTTATGTTTTGCATAAACCACATTAGACAAACTGTATTATAAAAAAACAGCAGCATAATACTGGATATACAAAAAACTACCCAGAAAGTCAACCAAATTCCAGAAATTAAACATTTTCACAAATGTTTTCATCTATCTTCCAGTAGACATCCTCATGTGGAATATTACGATTCTACAAGAAAATTCAACATTTAGAATCACACATGTTGCGTAGTAGATATGATGCCTGGGCTATTGGAGGATACATATTACGTCATAAAATTTATGTCAGATGGAACATCATCAGCTAGATGTTGATGTACATAAAACTTCCAGTTGAGAGGAACGACTCCACATACTTGTGGTTGATGGCACATTTCCTTACAGAAGTCTTGTAGATCTCACACTTCTCCAGGTGCTGGATAGATGAAAAAAGGATGCTTTTACAACACCTGGAGAAGTATGAGATCTACAAGACTTCTGTAAGGAATTGTGCCATCAACCACAAGGATGTGGAGTCGTTCCTCTCAACTGGAAGTTTTATGTTCATCAACATCTAGCTGATGATGTTCTATCTGACATAAATTCTATGATCTAATATGTATCCACCAATAGCTAGGCACCACATCTACTATGCAGCATGCTTGATTCTAAATGTTGAATTTTCTCATAGAATAGTAATATTCCACATGAGAATGTCTATTGGAAGGTAGATGAAAACATTCATGCAACTGTTAAAATTGCTGTCTTTTGGTTGACTTTCTGAGTAGTTTTTCTGTATTATAAATTTATGTAAAAATCTAGAGAGAAATTGACAATGCAAATTTTTTCTTCCATTAATTTTGTCTTCGCAAAAGTTTGTACAGAATACAAAACCTTTTAAAAGCTGGAATTTCTTAGATAAAATTATATAAAAAATACAAAAACTGGAAAAGTACAAAAGATGTATTTGTGTGACTTTTTGTACAGAATATTCAAGAAAAATTAAAACTTTATCTTCAAAATAGATAAAGTTCAATACTATATTTCAGTGTAAAGTCAAAATATCTGCTTATTAAGGATAAGCTAAAAATTCCTTAATATAGAAATATTTTCAGCTTTTTCTAGGACACCATCAGCTACCAATAAACAGAATATACAGTTGAACCTGTCTATCTCAAATCTCACAAGAATGAGAAAAAAATTTGAGATAGGTTTTGAGATATAGAAGTTCCTAACAAAGTACAAAGTAAACAGGTTGGTATTTTATTAATATAATATGTATGGTATATTATATAGTATTTTATTTATACCTATATTAAGTATAAATAAAACATTTTTAGCATACCTTAACAGAAATAGTTTGTTAATAGTTTCTGATGCCTGACTTTCTTCAAAAAGATGCAAGCCAAACTCATAACCAATGAGAAAAGCAGTTTTAATTGCAACTACAGTATGTACTATATTGCAAGAGATGTTTCTCAACTACAATTTAACCATCAAAATGTAGTTGACAAGCACTGAGTTGTAATTGATACTTCAATCCATAATTTGTGATAAAGGTTATGAGAGAAAATTATTTGAGCTAAACATGGAAAATGTAATGAATTTAGACACAAAATGCAGAGGAAAAATAAATTTCAAGATAAACATGTTTGAGATAGATAGGTTCAATTGTATTTGAATCACAGAATAGATTTATAGACTTTTAAATTTTAAATTAACTAATCATCAAACAGAATTTTATGGGTTATCTTATCGATCAAATTAAAAAAAAAAAAAAACTAATTTTACTATAGAAACTATATAAATTCTGAAAGAAAGACTCAGTGTTTTGGTGTTAAATAAATAAAATTTTTTTCAAAACTCAAAATATCATCTTCAGAAAAACAACAAATAAACCATAAATTGGAACATGTTCCAATTTCACACAACACAAAAAAACTGAGTTTTTTTTCTTTTTTGAGTTAAAAGTTGCATCATAAGTTTTGTCTATCCTATTTTATAAAAGTTATTTGAAACTAGTACACTTTTCAACACATTCTCTAATTGAGGGTGCATTGTGGGCATTAATTAATTGATATACTGTTTATCTGTTAGAGCAGATGGATTGAACAATGTAATTAATGCCCACAATGCACCCTCAATTAGAGAATGTGTTGAAAAGTGTACTAGTATTTATTATCCCTGTTAAATAATGCATAATGTTCCTTAATGTAAATATCTAATGATATAATCATTGAACCAATATGTAAAAGTAAAAAATTTTTTAATTTTAATTATATGATCTGAATCCTGGCTTTATCTAACCTATTAATCTTATCTTTATAAAATCTAAGCAATTGCATTACAACAAGAAAATATTTGACATATAGTATAGTTTTAAATTAGACTCTGTAATAATTGTAATCACTATATAATAGATACTCTGTAATAAATTTTACTTTTCTAGCTCTGTTATATATAACAGAGGAAAAGTATGGTGATTGGTCAAAAAATATCCCTCCCAAGATTAATATTAAGTCTATATTATTTTGCAAACAGATTGTATATTTTTTAAATAAAAAAGATATTTAAACATACACCATTGAAGATTTATACAAAAATAAAAAAACTTTTCTGCCAATGTTGATTGTTCCAGTGATTATAAAAGTATGTTTAAAAGATTGCAAAAATCTTTCTTTTAATTCTTGTCCAGTTTGTTAACTTGCAAGTTAACAAACTGGACAAGAATTATCAAGTTATGTTGTATAGACTCCAAATGTATCGTCACTTCAAATAATTGACTATGGCAACAATAGCTTAAAAATAACTCTGTACAAAATAGATATTATTAGACAAAAATCATTACTAATAGTATTTAGTTATAAATAATAAAACTAAAACAAAATTTTACAATTATTCTGGAAAAGTATTTTTTGTTAATCAGAATTTACAGAGAGCTGTAACAGGAGTAAAAATAGCATTTATTTCTTGATATAATCTTGGACTAAATGCATGCACTTCTCTAACATTTCACAAATGTCTGGATTCCATCAAAACAAAGATTTATCATTATGTCAAAGCTGTAATAGAACTGCTTCCTGTATCTTCTCATGCATGGCTAAAATGTAAGCTTTCTTTCTAGCTATAGCTTTAAAGAGTTAATCATAGGGACCAAAATCAAAACTGTAAGAAGGATGTGGCAGTATCTGTTAGCTAGGTTCCTATAACTTGGAAGCAGTGATGTAAGCAGTATGGTGTTGTGTTGTGCACTGTCTGCAAATGAGACACATCTAGAGTAATCAATCTTAAACATCTATAGAAGCTTATGAATATCTTGTTGAAGTTAATAGTAGTAAACACTGTTGATGGAAGCACAATGGGACAGTAAATCAACATGGATAATGCCATTCCTATCCCAAAACAAACTTATTATCACTTTGTCCACAGAAGATGCAGTTGCTCAAATTTTCTTGAGTGGAGGTGAAACAATAAACCTTCACTATTTTGATGCTCAATTTGTTTTCAGCATGTATGATGTACCCAAGTTTTATCACACGAGGATTTATGCAAGAAAATCCTGGTCTTCTTTGTCCAAAATGTTTCTTAGAGCAAATGCACAATTGCAATATCTTAGTTCCAGTTGAAAGAAAAATGTTGTCTTAAGACACAATGTATTTTTATCTAAACACACCAGAAAACTTAAGTTCTATCCAGCAACAAGAAATTAAGAGAACTATAAACATTTGAGTTCTCATACTACAAATTTAAGAGAAATTAAATTAAGAGAATCTTAAGAGATTCTCTTAATTTTTAAAGTGTTTTTAATGTGTTTATTAATGATTATGTGTATACATCACCTGAAAAAAGATTTATCTATGCTGCAACTTCATAAATTGTTATTTGTCAATTATTAAGGATCAGATGCTCTAACCATTGAATATTCAGAGAACAATTGATAATAGTGAAAAACCATCATGGTTGGGCTCATCACATACAAAAGTGCAGCCTTCCTTAAATCATTTGTACCATTTGAATGTTTTACTGTGACTGAGTATCTCATTACTGTACTGTGCTTGAAGCCATCTAAGTCACCAGTAACAGTTTAATGTCTTCTTTAACAAAGAATTAATTATAATGCATTGTTCCATACATGCATCAGCTATTTTAGTTGACTTTTTGAATATCTCATAGCAGAAAACCAACTACTACTAAAAACACATTTACTGTCTTCAGTAAATTGGAATTCTTGTATTATTTATTTTGCATGTGATATTAAAAGTCTCAGTTTAAATTGAATATTCTTTGTACTATATATATATATATATATTTTTTTTTCTGAATGAAAATTCATTTCCATGCTGCGAGAAGGGAGCATGTCTCTTTTGTTCCATATACTGCTATTTAAATTTCTCCCTAAGATATATCAGGTTTTCACTGTAATATGATTAAAAAATGGTGGGATATCTGCATCATGTTACTGTAATCCAACTCGTATCTATAAACCTTTTACCGGTGCTCGTATCATCACACTCTACAACAGTTACAAACGTTTTTGAACCGTTACTGTTCTTCTTCAGGTAACGATCCCCTAATGGAATGCAGTTCAAAATTGTTACGAAATACGATCCGGAACGATGTCCCGACCCGATGACGTCACTACGGACTTGCGCGTTCTGCATGGTGTGCTCTGTCTTAGAGATTTATCTATTAGGGCCTGCCAGGCCGCCGATAGAGCGATTTCATCTTTATAGTTAATGCAATTACGTCCTTTGCTCGTGTTTAGGCATATATAGATCGCCTCCAGCCATCTGAGTTGGTTCGTGCGGTGGATGGTGTGAATGACCTTTGCTTGAGAGAATATGGGTTCTATGTCGGGGTCCGACGAGTATACGGCAAGAGCTGTGTTGATTCTTTCATGGTTGATATCCGCTTCATGCTCTTTGATCCAGGTTACTATGGGGCGTTTAGTTGGATACATAGGATCAACTAAACGCCCCCTAGTAACCTGGATCAAAGAGCATGAAGCGGATATCAACCATGAAAGAATCAACACAGCTCTTGCCGTATACTCGTCGGACCCCGACATAGAACCCATATTCTCTCAAGCAAAGGTCATTCACACCATCCACCGCACGAACCAACTCAGATGGCTGGAGGCGATCTATATATGCCTAAACACGAGCAAAGGACGTAATTGCATTAACTATAAAGATGAAATCGCTCTATCGGCGGCCTGGCAGGCCCTAATAGATAAATCTCTAAGACAGAGCACACCATGCAGAACGCGCAAGTCCGTAGTGACGTCATCGGGTCGGGACATCGTTCCGGATCGTATTTCGTAACAATTTTGAACTGCATTCCATTAGGGGATCGTTACCTGAAGAAGAACTGTAACGGTTCAAAAATGTTTGTAACTCAATCAAAAACTTCAGATTATGAGGCGTTAAATAGAATTAAAAGAAATATTTTAATCTTGCAAGCGCTTTCAACATAAATATGTACGTCGTCTTCAGGCAATTCAAAATTGAATAGAGAATTCGAACAGAACATTTAAATTTACACATTAATGACATTAGCCGTTTTTGGAATATAACTATTACAAATAAGATTTAAATTTTAGAATTAAAAACATTTAAAATTTAAAATTGGCATGCATGCATTTTAAACAAATAAACACCGATTGGAATGGCTATTAATTATTTTGTAAATGCAAAAAATTGGCGCGCATGCACCTTAACATGTATAACATAAAAGCCTATTGGAATGGCTATTAAGAACAAGTAAATTTTAGACTTTAAATTAAAAACATTTTGTAAATGCGTGTACAATTTTGACACGCATGCACCTTAACATAGACAGTATAGAAGCCGATCAGAATAAAGCCATAAGTGCAAGTTTACATTAAAATTTTAAATATAAAATCATGGACATAATTTAAAATACATAAAACACGTGTAACATATAAAAATAAGATGAACATAAAGAGGCCGACACGTATGCGCCTTGTTTCATATAGGAGGTGCAAGAAAAGAGTGTAGAATTATTGTTGATTTTTTAACACCTGTATAAATTAATCCAGACATCTGGTAAGTCAAGGGTAGGGGAGTTGCATGGGGAGAGCAGTTTTGTGAAGATGGCCTCCCAAATATATATCAAGCTCCCTTCATTACAGCGTTTGAGTATTGCCATATTGCCACTCAATTCCAAAGCACTATGTGGTGTTGTTGTATCACCAATTTGGAGAGTTCCGTGTCGCAGTTGCCAAGTGCCACCGAACGTTGGTGTTCAGATATGCGAGCACTGTTGGCGTGACATCCGACCCAAGTATTTAATACACCTAACAAAATGTTTGTAACTGTTGTAGAGTGTGATAATATGCGCACCGGTAAAAGGTTTATAGATATGAGTTGGATTACAGTAATATGATTATTACAATTTTTCACTTTCTAATATTTATGCCTCTTTTCACTTGATTACCATATTTTTATTTTCTGTCTCCTTTTAAGCTGGTTGCAAATCTTCCTTTTGAAAGGCTGCTGTTATTTTACTCTGCCACACAGTTTGTCATATAGCCCCAAAGTATTCAAATCCATTCCATTTTGATTAAAGAAATCTTATATAATTCTGCCAATGTTAATTTCTTCTAGCTCTAGCCATGTCATTTCTAAGTATATATTAGATTCTTGATTAACCAAGTTAATGTGGACTGAAAATGCCTTGTATAATCAAAAGCTCAGTTAACAAAAGTCATGCATCGAGGTCAGTCTGTGTGACCATTCTTTGTTCAAAAGACCTCAAGTGAAGCATATATTAAAAGCTTTCTTCCAGTGATCAACAAACTATGACAGTATGTCATGCTTGGCTTTTGGTGACTTTTAATAGCATGCAGCAGGTTCTGGAATCCACAGCACAGAAGCATGAAAACTGAGCAGCGAATTTAAGAATTATATTCATAATTAATTAACCAACAGTTTGAAAACAAACAGCAATTATTTTAGTTAACTTTACTGCCTCAAAGTAAGAACTAATGAAAACAATAAAGTTGATTTGTTCATCTTAAATACAAACATAAAATTCACTACATGCTGTTGAAAAAAAAAAACAATTGACAGTAACACTTATTGTGATCTCTGCTTCAGCCTTACATCCAGGTTATCAAGTATGCTTGATAACTTGGATGTAAGGCTGAAGCAGAGATTTGACATCATTGGTTAACTGGAAGGGAGTTTTCTTCCATCAAAATAGCATTAAACCACATTCCAGTAAGATGATCCATCATTGGCAACAACTGGGCTAGAAACCAACCTGCTAATCATCCACCATATTTTTAACATTCTGTTTTGATACCTCCAAGATCATCTTAATAATAAAAAAAAAGAGAGAGAGAGATGATGAATGACTTCTTTGCTTTTAAAAAGCCATCTTTCTTTAAGCAAGGCATTCAAAAGCTGGTCAATACTGGTCCTAGGATGAGAAATACTACCTTGATTAATTTTTTTGTATTATCTTTGAATAAAATAATTTTTTTCTGCAGCCTAATTTCCTTGATGCCCTTGTTTTTGAGTGAAATGGAATTTGATAACCCTTCTGTTGACTTCTGATAAAAAGTTTGAGTACATCTCTAATAAGAGTCCAGGAGAAAAAGGCCCATGAGCCAAAAACACCTCCCTAACAAATACATTTCAGTTTTTTTTATTTTTTTTTTATTTGTGGTTTTAGGCCCCTTACCGCTCAGAGAGCACAAAGAGGCCAATACATTTCAGTTATTAATCAGCATGTATGCAGATTAAAAAAGAATAGACAACTTTATATCAACAGAATAATTTGTCAAATTTTGGTTAAAGTAAATTAAACTGAAAGTACAGTACTATACACATAACAGTGCAATATTCTACATTTACAGAACTTGTACAATACAATTATTTAAACGAATTTTACATGAAGTACTATATATATACTGTAGTATTACATGTAGTTAGTGTTGCAACAAATAGTATATTCAGCATCAGGCCGAATACCAAATATTCGGCCAGCAGTGTGGCCGAATAGCCGAATATTCAACCAAACTATTTGGCTTGATTAACGCACATACGAAAATTGGCGCTCAAACTGCATTATGGCAAGGACCCTTCTCTCTATTGGCCCACTGTCACTACGCTTCACCAATCGCGTTAATTCTTGTCAGTTTAGACAAGAGCGTCATGGCAGTATGTGATAAGTGACGATATCAAATGTGAACAACAATGAAATGACCTACACATGTAAATAACAGAAGAACAGAGAAGAACCGCAAAGTGAAAATAAATATGAAATTGAGTTGATAACATAATTGAACAAGTCGAGGCAGTTTATTGGCCCAAAATTCACGGCCGTCAATGCCAAATAATTGTTGTCATAGACTTTGGAAAGCTAAATGCTTGTAATGATAGTCACTTAGCGTGCATGGGCAAAAACCTGGGGTCGTTCAGGCTACCAAGCTGTTTCAAATCTGTGAAATCATAACTGTGACTTATACCGATGTCCTATCTGTCTCTTTTCTGCGTTATCACCAGGCTACGAGTCACATAATTGTAAAATGAGAAATCTATGACAGAAAAGTGACAAATCAAAAGTATCGTGAGGGCGTATTATGATATATGCATAGACATACGTGGACTAGAGTGATAGAGGAAAGAGAAAGGGAAGAGCAAAGACGAGCGCTTAAAAAGAAGGATAGGCAGGGTCAGACCCTCAGATGTGTGATGATTCTCGAACGAATAGGTGTGTACGTGTGCTGATCTTTGTAATTATAAATTGTGAATACAAGTGACTAATATTATGTTCTTTTTTATTTTGTGCATGTTATAAGTTATAAATAAATATAAACAAATAATACTAACCTGATAACGTTAAATACCAAAATGATAATTTACTGTGTTTTTGTTATTTATTACTCCTGTTTTTAGGTATTTGGTATTTGGCTGAATAGCGAAAAATAGGCTGAATACCGAATAGTAACCGAATATTCGTTACATCACTACATGTAGTATATCAGTTTTTTTTAAATATTTTTAACTGCAATACTATAGATGAAGAATTGTAAAAACTGCTGTAAATATAAAAATTTGTAAAACAATTTTTTTTAATTGAAAGTTTACATTCTTAGAACAGTCAGTAAAGTTCAGTTGATTACATTCCAATGGTAATTTCTTTTTGCTTTGCTTTGACTACACATACTAACTGCCTTTCACTCTTCATTTGGTAATGAACTGCTATTTTAATTTCTATTTTTTGAATTTTTTATTGTATTTTTCTATTGTGTAACTATGAAAACTGAGTTATACAACTAGTACTGTACATATATTGTTCACTGTTTATGTTGGTAAAGCTATCTTGATTTATAATCTTATCATATTGTCATCATTGCCATCATCAAAGCTGACATGGCAGCAGAAAGCCAAAATTTTGCAAAGATTTGATAATGAAATTTTTTATTGACAAACTGTCAAACAAATGACTCAAAAGCTGTTATACAGTAAACTGCATCAAAAACAAATGAGAAGAAATCTTACACCTTTGGACACCGAACATCAAGTAGTGTTTGAACATCAGCAAATGAAGAACTGAACAAACTTGTGTATGAATGGTTTGATATCAAGGCAAACAAACAAGGCATCCCTATTTCTGAAACAATGATTAAAGAACAAGCTATGATATTTACAAAAGTTGAATTTAACAGATGTTAAAGTTTCTAATGGATGATTAGAGAAATACAAGAAACAATATGACACCACACACAAAATCATCTCTGATGAAACAAGAAGCGTAGACATGAAAGTGTTGAGTGCACGGAAGAAAAAATTACCAACAATTATTCAAGAGTATAATGAAAACAATATTTTTAATGTTAATGAAACAGGTTTATTGTTTTGAGAATGTCTAACAAGATTTTTGCTTGAGTAGTATAAAAAGCCAAGGATGGAAAACTAGCATAGGAAAGAAAAAGTAGTAGTTCTTTTCTGTTAAGGCTACAGGAGAAAAACTGAAACCTTTTGTTACTTTGCAAAGCAATGAATCCAAAACATTTTAAAGGATACAGTGAATCGCCTTTTCTAAAAAACTATACAGAAAATAAGTAAGTGTAGATGATGTCTGCAATTTTCAAAAACTAGTTAAATAATTAATGAGCAAATACTTTAACAAAATTGAGAAATTCTTCTATTTCTGGATAAGACTCCTTGTATCATCATCTTCATTTGCCTAATGTTAAAGTGGTATTCCTGACAGCAAATACAACTGCATTTACTTAATCACTGGACTGGAACATCATTCAAATCTTCAAAAGCAAATATTGAAAAACTGATGCTCAATTTCTGTTAAAAGTAATCAGTGATTCAGGAACCGTTTAAGATATTACAAAGAAAGTGACACTTTGCATGCTATTCAATTCATTCTGACTGTTTGAGAAAACACTGTAATTACATACTGCTTTAAGAAAGTTGTTGAAGAACACAACTTTTCAGATGATAACAATTTGACATCTAAGGGCTATTTCACACTATGACTGACTGGACCGACTGGCCTGACTCCAAGTCGTGTTACCATGACAACAGCAGTCTGCCGATCGATTAGTCGTTCCAATCGGATTTGAAAAGTTAAATATTTGTAGTCGGGTCGGAGCAGTCGGTGAGCTACAGCCAATGAGAGCTTCGAAGCTATAACCAATCAGAGTTTAGATTTAGCCAATCTACGTTGAAGTTAGAAAATGGCGGAAAGTATAGATTTCTCGGAAGCTTTAATAAACGAAGTCAGAACATATCCGTGGCTTTATGATATTCGGTGAGCTGATTATAAAGACAACATAAAAAAATTAATTCTTGGACGGAGATTTCCAAGAAACCAAACATTGAAGGTACGTGATTGACTAATCTAATAATGACACGATATATCTAAACGCACGATTGCTTTCCATGATGACCATGTTTTCTGTTTAATTTAAAAAGCTTACCATGATTGGCCAGTGTATTGATCTATAACACGTTGGTTGATTGGTTCCTTATGAGTCGTCCACCGACATATAATCATACTTAGTGTGAATGCTTTTACTACTAGTCGGTCCGATTATAAAATCGTTCGGGTCAGGTCGGATCAGTCAGTCATAGTGTGAAACAGCCCTAATGATTTTGATACAGATGACAATTGGCCATTGGCTGAACTGATTAATCAACTGAAAAGTCACTCTTCAACCTCTGATTTTATTGAAGACTAGCAAACCCCGCCACACGTTGTTGTGGCTCAAAATGTATCTATTATAAATTTATAACACTTCCTCCGTGGGGGGGGAATTTTTCGAAAAATTTCTTCTTAGTGTACATTCTCTTGACATACCCTATTAAAATGCAATCAAAAACGCAAAAACCCGCATCCAAAATAGTATCATAGAAGCCAAGTTCTTCACGGTAAGCTTTAATCCTGTCTCTCTCCCCCACGGGGGGAATATCGAAAAATTTGTTGTTAGTGTACATTCTGTTGACGTACCCTATTAAAACGCAATCAAAAACGCAAAAACCCGCATCTAAAATAGTATAAATAGAAGCAGAGTTCTTTACCGTAAGCCTTAATCCTAACCATCTCCCTTCAGTGGGGGGAATTTCGACACGTATATTATATAAAAACACGTGCGTATTCGAATGCAGCGTTGTGTCAAAATTTCAAAGGAATCGGTAGGAACAAACGAACATTATATTTTTATTTATATAAATAGATAAAAGATGATCTGCTTTAGTTCATTTTCACAAAAAAGCAAACTTAGGGCGTCGTACTCGTAGCGCCATCTGTTAGACATAAAAGCCTTAACCTAGATTATATCTTTTAATTTAATTTATATGAATGTTTAACGAAATAATATACAGCCTATGTCCACCCTGAAGTTCCATTCTAAATATTGGTGAAAGAATTTTTGAAATCGGATGAGTAGTTTTGGAGATTACTTGCTGCATACAAACATTACCTCTTTATATTAGTATAGATGAGCTATTGATATGCCAAGAATTAGTAAAAATTGATGATTTGGTAACTGAATTTCTTGCCAAAAGTCAAGCTCTCCCAGAAGCCAGTTCACATAATGACTGAGGCATCAAATGATAATGAGCAATTATAACATTGACATAGATGAACTTGTTCCTTCCAAAGCAAAACTTACAAATGCATTCAAAAAGATCAAGGTATGTGCTCATGGAACAGATGAATTTCTAAAAGTATTGCAGCTGCTAAGGTTGCATTTGACTTATTTCTGCTAAATGCAAATAAAAAGCAAATGCAGAGAATTTTTTAAAATCTGTACACATTGTAAATGCCTTATTCATAAATTATGCATCTGTGTTTTTTAATTTCTAAAAAATTTTTTTCTGTATTATATTGTATATACTTGTACTTATTGTAATTTAAATTTGGTACACTGAAATAATGTTTTAAATATTTTTCAGTTGTCATGTATACATAACAAGGGAAAGTATTGGAATTGTGTCAAATTTCATTCTGGGGATTTTGCAAATCTCCATATTTTGAGATCTCTAAAAAATGTCAAAGAAATGAAAAAATAATTTCATAGATGTGTGTGTGTGTGTTGGCATCTTTCATTTAATAGTTTGGGCAGGGGCGCCGCTAGCTATTTGAACGCCCGTGTGCAATACCGATTATGCCGCCCCCTTGTTTAACTACGATTACCTATGCTGAGCTTGCCAGAAAGGCTCTTTGCCGTCCCCTGGACGTGCCGCCCGCCTGCGGTGCACGCCTGCTTACGGCGGCCCTGAGTTTGGGAAGGGGTAAAGAGTAAGAAACAAAATTCAGCATGGTAACTTGTATATAAGAAGCATCAATGTTATTAAATTTTGGTGGTTGAAGGTTGATTGGGAGGAGATAGAAGGGGGTCATGTGTCATATCTCAAGAGGGTTGGACTTAATGAAGATTTTACACATTAGTAACATTTATAATTTCTTTTTATAAAACTCCTCCCTATCCTCAAAATTAAACTTATTGCTCATTTTATAATTATTAACAATATAAAATTTTTTATAACAAAATCTCATAACAGATGATGCCACATACAATTTTATCTATGATTAATAATATAGAAATTATTTTTTAAATAAAATTTCACAATAGCAGGAAAAATAATGTAACTCATTGCTGAATTTTTTAAAATAATGTTAACAATTCTTTTCAGTGTCTACCTCAACATTTATTAATAAAAAACTATATAGCATCTTTGGTTTGTTACTTATTTAAACTTACAGTACAAATTATTAAAACAAAATCTAGTCTTGTGACTTGGTTTTACAATAATTTGTAAATACTAGTACAATGCTTTTAATTTTAAAAAATTAAGGTAGTTAATTTAGGCTAATAGGTGACCACTCTACTGAATACACCTCCTAATAAGTCCATCTTTTGGAGTTCTCCAAGAGTGTGTTTAATGCTTTCATTGATATAAGGTGTGAACACTGTATAAATAGTGTTTATCAAGAACACTAATTACCTTTGTTATCTATAAGCAATAGGACAAAGTTGCAACTGTTCCTCATGCAATAAGATGTGAAGGCCAATGACTCGCAATCAATGCTGCTTTCATTGACCAGCTGCATTTACAGGAGAAAAGCTCTTTAAAGTGTTTACTCCATTGGTCACTTCAAAAAAGGATTTCGTTTTTTGGAGATATAAAAAATTAATATGTCTGTTTTATTATACCACATGTTTACTCACTTTTCCTTAAAGATAATTTATTAAAATGGACAACAAAACATGTTACCATGTCTATTTTGCTATCTCATCTATTTGCACACTAATCCCAAAGGAGTAGTTATCAAAATAAACAGCAAAATAGACATTCATATGTCTGATTTGTTACATCATCTGTTAGATGATGTAACAAATCAGACACACACAAGATCTAAAAGAATGTCACTATGGATAACAAAATAGACTTTAATAGGTTTGTTTTGTTGTACTAACTACTTAAAAGCTAGACCTAAAGGAAAATATACCAAAATGGATAACAAAATAGACATAAATAAGTATCTTTTGTTATACAATCTTTTTATGTATTAAACATTTATGTATAAGAGACCAATTGCACATAGCATTTTTATATGCTTGCAATCATCTTCATTTCAGATAAATTCAATATGTTAACCTGACAACTAAAATGTTAAAGCCTTCCATATCAGCAAAACAAACTATCTCCAACAAGTAAATAATAATAACTACAATGTTAACAAATAAATTTTATCAAAAGTAAAATTCACTTTCCAATAAATTACTGTTGACTTAAAACAATCTTATTTGCACATCTGAAATCAATGAGTAAAAAGGTAGTATACCCATATTAGATAAATTTAAAAACCACTTAATAGTACTGTTCAATTCTTCATTTTTGTTTCCTCAGCTCAATCAACATTAAAGGGAAAAAAATAATTTGCATATTCCTCCAAATTAACTCAACATAACATTTATTAGCCAAACTATTTGTTAATTTAAAAGATTAAAAACTCAAGGCAGAAAAATTGCAGGAACAGACTTCTAATGGGTTATAAAATGCAAAAAATGGTCAATGAATGGTTTATTTTTATGCTAATTTGAAAATATGCTATAAAAATAAAAGCTACAATGCATTCAAATCATAAAGATACTTCTCTGTAATAAAAAATTATTTATAATTTGATAATTTAACAAATGATTGTGAAAAATAAAAAATTAAAATGGAATAACATTTACTGGTTAATTAGTCATAGGGAAAATTTGATTGTAATAGAAGCAAATACATCATGTCCAACTAATCTATTGCCTTGTGTCATATGGCATGTGTGATGGTTATAATCAATGATGTGTTATTCATGGAATGGATAACAGAAAAGAATATGTTCTTTTAACACATGATATATTGCTTATCTTCAGTACTGAAAGGCAAAAATCATTCAATAGGAAGACAGGTTTTCATATTTTAAATCTTCACTTCATTTAAAGGGCATTTAATGAGTGAAGACTTAGAGCATGCCTGTATCAATCTATATATATAAAAATGAATGTATGTCTTTCTGCCCTTCATGCATTACTACAAAATTTTTATCTGATTGCCATGAAACTGTGGGAAGTTGTTTAATACACTCCTGCAAAGGTTTTTTGGCATAGTACATTTATCCTATGCGCGCGTGATGGCATGCGTGCATATGAGCATTTCATCGTGGCTAGGAGTTGAAACTTGAAATTTGGTACACAGTTAGGGTACGTCACGAGAACGCATACTAACAAGGAATTTTTTGAAATTCCCCCTGCAGGGAAAGGGACAGGATTAAGGCTTCAACAATGGAAGTGTTAAGAGAAAGCAACATGCAAGATTTACAGGCGCAGATGCGGATTTTAACATTAAATCGAACATAATTTTAAACCCATCTAAAAATTTTCTAATTAGTCTGGAAACAGGGGAACCTAATTCTTGCATTCTGTGAAAATGGACAAGATTGGCTGTAATGTAATAATCTTAATCTTTGCTATCATTACTTTTTGCCCAAGCAACGCCGGGCTTATCTGCTAGTAACTCATAAAAAAAATTCTTAATTTTCTAATAGTATTTAACTGTAATTTAATTTATTCAATATAGTTATATTTTGACACAAATAGTTCAATTTATCTGCATATAAAATTTGAAAAATTTTTTTAAACATCAAATTATTTCTTTCAGATTTTATATGCAAAACCATTCAATACAGTAAGAACATTCCTAATATTTAATTAATAAGATAAATTTTGATGCTAACAATTGTTCTATTTATAATAAATTGAAAATCTTCATATTCACAAAATGCTGTATGTATGCAGAATTTAATTTGATAAGTGTTTCTTACTAGTCATTTTGGAAAAAAGTTTTAAAAATAGTGCAACAATTTGGAAAAGTTAAAATTATGCTATTTCCTCAATCGTAAGATGCATTTTTTTAAACACATTTTTATTTTTTCAAAACAGAAACAAGTCTTATAACCAATGGTATCTTATGGCAATGGAAAATTTATAGCCCAAAACAACAATCAGCTGTCATTGAAAGTAGACTTCATAATGCATTAAGCACCAATAATAAACATTTTCAAAACCGTACTACTAAACAGTCATATCAGTTTAAATGAACTTTACTGGTAACAAGCATTTAATTTAAATTCTTTTTTAACATTAAAAAATACCTTTAACACAATGCAACCAAAAAACAAACAGCTGTTGTCTATGCAAAAGAGCATAGAAATCATGAAAATCCATAACAGAAATTTATAAAAAATTTTTTTCTCTGTAAAAAAATTCTCAAATCAGTCTTAAAATTGGATTTCAAAGTTGTTGTGCATCTTAGAATGGATGGTGTTTTATGCAAAGAAATATATGAAATTTAAAAGTGAAAATTAATTTAAGTTTAGTATTATTTTATATAAATGAAATAACATTAATACTCTTATCATTTTTACTATTATTATTAAAAGTTACACTTCAATAACATAAAATGAACTGAAGATGATATACTAGCAACTGTAATAACTTAATCAAACTAATTACCACACCTTTAACAGTGGGATTTTTAGAAGAATGCTAACATTTTCAACACAGTTCATCCCCAGGCATCAAAAGTCAAAAATAGGAAAGTCAACCTACTTTTGACTTTCAATGCCCGAGGACGATCCGTTAACCAGGTCGAAAATGCTAGCATTCTTATAAAAGCCCCACTATTAAAGACACAGTAATTAGCCCAGCTATAAAATAAACTTTATCAAAAATAGAATTTTTTTGAAATAATTAATAAAAATTAGATATCAAATTAAGATCTAATATTCATTTTAAATAACAATATCATTTGATAATGTTAAAAATTATATTGCTTCAAAAGCTTTAAATATATTTTCAAACATTTACATTTGACATATTTGAAATATTTAAATAAACCTTAAAAAACTCTTTAAAATGCAGTTTTTTTATTATAGCATCTAACATTTTCGGTCAGTTAATCGACCTTCTTTGGGAAAGAATCAAAAAAATTCCAATTTTTACCAAATGAAACTGATTACAGAACTTTTAACTCACCAAAAACGTTAGATGCCGTAATAAAAAGACTGCATTTTAAAGGTTTTTAAGGTTTATTTATTTATTTGTAAGTGCAGTTAGAGATTATTTGAAATATTTGACATTTATAAGAATATACTTTATATTACTTTATGATTGTTATTAACATAAACTACCTGTGATCTAAAATAGAGTATTCCCAATAATTTTCATGCTGAAGCACACTTTTCCATTTAATATTCTATTTTGTGAGACACCTCCACCTATGTATCTATACAAAATTATATAAACAAATGAATTTTATATACATAACAACAAAAATTAATACAAATTAAATAACTTCTACTTTATATTCTAAATTTAACTTTTATAAGTAAAAATTAAGTTCAAACCAATTTTAAATTTGAAAGTAAAGTTAAGAAATATTTTAAACAAATAGAAAATTTTAACTTATATAATAAAAATTCATTTATAACTAACTTATTTTATCACATTGATATGGAGTATTAATTGGTTGTTTATATTGATTTTGTAACGTACTAAAGTAATAATTTTGATTGAAAAATCACCATTGGCATTTATAGCCTTTGATGTTAAAATGTGTTAATTGCAAACGATATACACACCTGAGACTTAAAAAAGTCGTTCTAAAGTTGCCATTCGAGAAGTCCATTTGATGTTTCCTCGATTTTGTTGATGTAGCTCAAACTCAAACGCAGAAGGTCAATTTGGTAGACGACGTAGATGACGTAATCCATTAATGACGTCCATTGGCGTCTAAATAGTCTAATACTATTTATAATTAAAACACAACACGTTATACCAATGACAATCGGTTAAGAAACAACTACTTTTATTACTTGTTTTACCCCATTAAACGCAAAATCAGTTCCAAGGTCTTGAGTTAGTGTAAAGATGGCTGACACTCCCACAATTCCTTTCGAATATAATCTCGATTCCGACGTTAGGGGGTGCTTTTACTAGTTTTCATGCGACGTGGATTTTGTTTGATATCTCGCTAAGTCTAATAAAACTCGGTAAGTTTTATTCTTCTAAAAAATAATTATCGAATTTAACGGTAATTTATCATTTAATTATTTGAAAATTTAATTTTTATAAAGAAACCGACTTAAAATGTGTATAATAGAGTATATTATACGATATGAATGGTAAATTGGGTAAAGCAATATGTGCTGATCCATTAGATTTCCTAGATTCGTGTTATGAAGGCCTTTTAAAGATTTATTATGTTAAAGGTTGAATGTTTAATTTAGAATAAGCTCATCTACTTGCTATTGTCGCCTACCTAAACTATTTTTAGTCCATGTTAAACTTTAAAAAAATCAACCAGATTTATTAATTTCTACATTTGTGTAAGACACGTTGATTAATTTTTTGGTTTGCTTTAATATTTTTTTAAAATTATTTCTATCAGATTTTTTTATTTTTATGTTACTTATAATTATTATTATTTTATTTTACTTATTTTATTATTTATTATATGTTTGAATAAAATTTGAAATATTATATTAAAAAAAAAATGTGCTTCTAAAAAGCATCATTATTACTGTATAGTTTTGCTCTTAGTTTATTATTATTATTATTATTAACCGTTATTAAATTATTTATCTTTTCAGAAGAAATTATATTCAGTAATTTGTAATTTATTTTGTAATATAAGTATTTTTTTTTCAATCTTATGTCCGAGATCAAAGTTGTCAAGAAAAAATTTTGAGTTAATTTAAATTTAAAGTAGAGAAATAGTATTAAATTTTTAGACCCTATCTAGAACATTATATCTAGGCATTAAAGTGTTGTCTGTATGACAATACAGTCGACCCCCCATAACACAGTAGATACGTTCCTGTTTTTAAGAATCCAGCTTCTAGGAGTCCAGCCAATCACATCCCGGCACGTATGCAATTTACGGACTACGGCTGTTTGAAAGGTTTCTTCCATAAAATTAATCGATTCTAGACTAATTCGACTCAACATTTCCAAAATACGTATAATTTTTTGGGAATAATCCTATTTGGGAAACTATGCTATAAACAAAAAATTGTAGGATTACTTACCAAGTGTGCACCGTTCAACTACACCGTTGCTTAAGCTTGTTTTCGTCGTGGAGATTGTCATCAAATGGTGCTCGCGTGCTTCCCGATAAATTATTTTTTTGCAAAAAATTCATCGAACTTTAAAGACATCATTAATATAAATATAATTTTTATGGATGTTAAATAATAAATGGTTTTTGGTAGGGCCGCTGCTCGTTTAAACTCAACGGTTTGTGCAATCCTGTCGCAACACGAGTCGGCAATGATGTTTTACCAAATTATAGGAGTTTTTTTAGCATGTTTGTACGAATACTGTCGCAGTTTTTTCGCCGTGATATAGGAATTCGAACTATAGGAACCCGTGTTATAGGGGAGTTGACTGTACTTTAATGTCTAGATATAGTGTATACACTGAAATATCATCATTTGGACAATGCCTAAAATTCATTCTCTAGATTAATTATTCACATTCAGTTTGTGTAACATTGACAAGTGTCATTAGAGAGGTTCTGGCCAATGTTTTCATCACGAAAACATATATGTTGGATGTTCAGTGCCACCTTCCTGTAAGCCTAGAAGTTTGACAATAGTATTTGGAACATCAAGCATGATTCCACTGACATTCCAAACACCATTGTCAAACTTCTAGGCTTACAGGAAGAAAGTGCTGAATGTCCAATGTATACATTTTCACGATGACAATGTTGGCCGGAACCTCTCTAGTGTTGCACAAACTTTGTGGATAGACCATTGCTTGCTGTCCTCTGCATTCTAGGTAATTTCCAACCTGCACAAAATTTTTTGTAGTGTCACAATGTCAAAATTAGGCTAGTTGGATGGCTAAAGTGGTTAAGGCATTAGCCTATCATTTTGGGAATAGAGGTAAAAAAGTCACGGGCACTTTTGATGAGAGGCCAGTCCCAGAAGTTTGGCCCCATTCCTCATTGCCTGGCCATTCCATTGTGGACCTAGTTGAACTCACAATGGGCTTGATAAAAGACCCTCTTATTCCCATATTCACCAATTCAAATTATTTCAAGAGTTGATGAAGCGTACAACTCCGGTAGAATGAAGAGTTGATGAAGCGTACAACTCACTTTCGTATTTACTAATCTAGAGTTTCTGAACTTGAAAGTTTTTTTAGTTTCATCATCATCATCACCATGAATGTTGCCATTTTTCCCTGAAATAAGTCATTTTGCACATGCATCAAACCCAGAGTTTATACATACAAAACCAGCAACTTGAAATTAAGAAATATTTACTAACGTTTTCATCTGTTTATAACAGACATCTTCAGACAATATTAAAATTGAACACATTTGTATGAATGATTTACAAGTTCAAATTTAAAATTATTTCTGAGAAAGCAACTATCATGGCTGCTAGTACATGTTCATCCATTTTGATTTATTTACACAAATTGTATGGTTTAAATAACTTAGATTAACATACTGTTGTGACATCACATGCAAACAGCCTAGGTTGTTCCAAGTGTTGCTAGACACTGGCTAGCAACACTTGGAACAATCTAGGCTGGAACCTTTATAATCCAGCAGTATGTATTTAGAACAATAAACCAATTCAAAATACTGGAACAGAGTTTAACCTAATAATAAAAACCAATAGCACTTTTCCAGCAAATGTTTAATTACTTGACAAATGGTTTGTCTCTATTCAGAGGCTTGCTTAAGCTCTGCACAAGAACTTTCTATTGTTCTAAAATTAGAATGTTACTTTGTTCTTAGATGTTTTTAAGGGTTTAAAATACAGAATGTCCAGACTTTAAAATGTTGACATAAGCTCAAAGCTTCGGAATAATAACACACCTACAAAAAATATGTCATACATATGGCATTTATAGCATTCCAATATCAGATAATAGATTCAACTGTCAATTAGTTACATGAGATCCACAAATAGATCACTAAATGCAAGAATCAAAGAGCACAAAGTGTGACATCACTAAAAATAAGCCAGTAACAATTTTAGGCAGTTATGCCACAGAGCCCAGAGGTGACGAAAAATCTGGAAGAAGCAAGATTAATACATAAAGTTTATAACAAACATCACATAAGATCAATAGATAGAAACACCAGAAATTTATAAAACAACTAGGAAAGGATGATATGTTAATTAGAAAAACTGCGAAACATTATCTGCAGCATGGCAATTGCTTTAGGACAACCTGCAAAAGAGAACAGCAAGATGTATGACATATTTATTGTAGATGTGTTATTATTCCAAAGCTTTGAGCTTATGTCAACATTTTAAAGTCTGGACATTCTGTATTTTAAACCCTTAAAAACACCTTAGAACAAAGTAACATTCTAATTTTAGAACAATAGAAAGTTTTTGTGCAGAGCTGAAGCAAGCCTCTAAATGGAGCCAAAAACATTTGTCAATTAATTAAACATTTGCTGGAAAAGTGCTATTGGTTTTTATTATTATATTGAACTCTGTTCCAGTATTTTGATAACTATAAAGCAGACAATCCCTTTATCAATTTTTATTAGTTGCTTTTACATCATAAATGGCATTATAAATGAAACAGTTTTGAATTTATTTCTCATTCTTTGAAGTGGATGCAAATTGTATGTATATATTTTTTTTAATTATATATGCTACGTACTCTTTTTCATATATTCACGTTCCTAAGGCAAATTTGAAGTTTTTGTAATCCATCGTACTCTTCACTTTGTAATGACCATGTTTAAATACAATATGGCTGCCGGCACATATCTCCAAATAGTGGACAAACTCCTTGGTCCCGATGGTGTCCACTATTTGCAGATTATATTGCATATGTATATATACAGTGTAGCACAGAATTGTATGGCAGTGTAATTTTTAAAAAATCTTTTGAATTATTTAGAGTAGATGGACAAAATTTTACATAATTATTTAACATATTTAACAATCTTCTAATAATGTCTTCAATAATTATCTTCATAAACCAAATATCATCCTAATCGATTAATCCAAACTAGGGTTTCTTTCCTGGGATTCCCGCTGTTTATTCCCTACGAGAAAAATCCCGGGAAATTTTATTTTCCCGGGAAATCTCGCATTTCAGTAATAATTTATCATGTCAGGTTTTCTTTCTATTATTTATTATACAAAAAGTTGCATCTTGAAGACTCACCTAAGAGAGAAATTTTTAGGTTTCATGTTGCATATTATTACCTATGTTTTACAAGTCTCTGCTTGTTAGTTCATGTAATATCTATGTATTGTGTTTGCATATTATTGAACAGCGGAGAACTCGCTGAAAGTAAATATTACTCATCGTACTTTAGTTTATTTTTTATTTCATCTTTAGAAATAAAATAGTATTTTTTTTCGTAATCAGTAAAACTCCCAATGAAATGATTTATTTTACTTTCATCTTATAATGTAGGAGAATATAAATTAATTGAGTCTAACGTGTCCGTATGGGTGAGATTGGTCCTACACTTTTATTTACTTACTAGAAAATAAATTAAATTATTCAAATTTATGATATTCCTGTATGATTTTTTTTATTCATATAAAATTCTATTTTACTATCTCATCCCGGGAAAGAAATTATTTTTCCCGTAATCCCGCTGGAGGCAAATTTCCCGGGAAATGAGAAACCCTAATCCAAACATAAGTTATATAAAAATAATCATTCAACAGTGGTGCAAAATTATATGCCACCACTTATTTATTCACTGAATCACAAACAAAAAAATATTTATACATGAATTGGTTTTCTGTGTTTGGAAATAATTCTCCAATTGTTTGGAACTGTCTTCCATTTTGATACTCTCCTAATACCCTATTCACACTGTATATTTTAAGCCAGCTTAAATGACTAAGCCAACTTAAGGTATAAAATATGAACGGAACTGACTTAACGTTAAACTGGTTTAACTACCAACAACTGGCTCAGCTTAAATCACTTTCTCAAAGAAGCTTAAGTCTCTTCAAGCTTTCCTCGAGGTCTGCCACAAGTTAAAAAATAATAGTGGAAGCAGATGTGCAAATGTTCGAACAAACGATACTCTTCTCTGATAGCATGTATATGCTGCTTCAGTACAAGAAGTTTAAATAATAATAATAATAATAACAATCAAGTAGCAAATATAATACACCAAGAGCTTGCAAAGAAACACAAATTGGCAGACATCCACAAACCATACTACAAGTATATTCCACAGACAGTATTGGAAAATAACACGCACAAAATGTATTACGACAGAACCATAATCACAGATAAAACAATTTACCACAACAGACCAGACATCACACTCATTGACAAACACAATAAAATCACATACATTATAGACATAGCCATTCCAAACACTCACAATGTACAAAACACATGCACTGAAAAAATTAGCAAGTANTCACACCTCCACCCAAACTTATCCTCATTTTATCCCTAGGCTAAGAGTGACAGAATATGTACTTTTAAAATTCTAACTTGCAAATATCTCTGGCAAATATTAGGTGTGTTCCAACACAAGTCCCTAACTAGTCTAAAACTGTCATGTGCATTATTCAGTTCTTAGCTGTAAAATGACATTGTGTATGCCTCATTCAAACCGGTCAGGGACTTGTGTTGGAACAAACCTATTGTCCAGGTCAGCAATTTTAAAAAGGTAGCAACTAGTGTTTCTCCGATGGATCCCAAGATCCCGGCTGTTTTTTAACCAGGAAATCTCACAAATTTCAATCAAAACTTTTTCCAAAACTTCAGACTATGAGGCGTTAAATATAATTAAAAATAATTTATTCTTGCGAGCGCTTTCGACGTAAATATGCACGTCGTCCTCAGGCAATAGAAAATCGAACATCGAATATTTACGTCGAAAGCGCTCGCAAGAATAAATTATTTTTAATTATATTTAACGCCTCATAGTCTGAAGTTTTGGAAAAAGTTTTGATTGAAATTTGTGAGATTTCCTGGTTAAAAAACAGCCGGGATCTTGGGATCCATCGGAGAAACACTAGTTGCTACCTTTTTAAAATTGCTGACCTGGACAATAGGTTTGTTCCAACACAAGTCCCTGACCGGTTTGAATGAGGCATACACAATGTCATTTTACAGCTAAGAACTGAATAATGCACATGACAGTTTTAGACTAGTTAGGGACTTGTGTTGGAACACACCTAATATTTGCCAGAGATATTTGCAAGTTAGAATTTTAAAAGTACATATTCTGTCACTCTTAGCCTAGGGATAAAATGAGGATAAGTTTGGGTGGAGGTGTGAAGTTAAAGTGTTTAACTGTTAAAATTAAATACTAGCAAATATTTTTATAAATTTATTTTGTTTTATCATAATTTCGACGAAAACCGAACAAATTAATAATCAATCCGGTACATGAATTTAAAAACCTGCCAAGTGGCAACACTAGTAATGAATATGTACACAAATGAACACACACTAATCCGATTAATCCAAAATTTGAATTTATAACAAATATATTTTTCGTTAACAATTGTCAGGGAACTTACCAGCACATCAGTTTTATTCAATATAAAACGAAACATAGTTTAACTTAATCACAAATTATAAACGAACATTAAAAACATCACATAATAACAACAGTTATTAAGGTCAATTCGCTTGTTCAACGATAGATCTGACACCTAACGGTATTACCGCGAACTACATAATGGCGGCTGCTTTGGGTATAAAGTCTGTGATCTGTTAGAATTAGAAAGTGTTCAACCTACAATGGTAAATAATAAATATTGCTGTGTATTTGGATGTAAGTGTAAAGGTTCACCAAACTCATTACATATGCACACATTTCGAAAAGATAAATTACTGCGAAAAAAGTGGGAAATAAAATTGGTTATCACTTCAGTTTCACCAACACCTAATTTTGCTGAGCTTAAAATTCTTTTATTTTTACAAATGTTTTCACCCTATCTAATATAGGCCATCATCAGGTTTAATATTATAAATGTTTCAAAATGGAATGTACTGTTTTTGAATATTTTACATATTTAAAATTAAAGAAAAATAATTTAACTTTAAAATAAATTGAAAGAAGTGTGTATATTAAATAAACAAATAAAACATAGAAAACAAAGCTAACTGGAAAGAAACATGATTTAAGGGTTTTTAAGTCCCATTCTTTTTTCTATTATATATTTTTATTTTATATATCCTAGATTTCTCTTCCTTTTTTACGCTATCTTTATCGTTCCATAGCAAGCTATAGATATTGGGTGATCTTTTATAGACCATTCTTGAGTTTTTATAAGAGAAAGAGCACCTAATATCTATAGCTTGCTACAGAACGATGAAGATAGCATGAAAAAGTAAGAGAAAGCTGGGGTATATAAAATCTCATTTGAAAATCAACAGTTAGGAATCAAAAAGATTATGTGGGTATGACTAGAAGAAACTTGGTGGTATGTATGTGAGAACATAAATACAACGTTGACAAACGACACAACAACACAATATTAGCGATTATGGCGGATACTGAAGGAGCGATTGTAAAATGAGAAGGGCTAGTCATTAAAACGGGGTACTCTCCATCCATTGTGTTGGAGATGGAAAAGGTGGAAATTTATAAAAGTAAAATGAAAAACCATTGTTTAAATGCTAGGGATGCTAATGAGCTTCCAACAGTATGGAAATATATAATAGAAAAAAGAGTGGGACTTAAAAACCCTTAAATCATGTTTCTTTCTAGTTAGCTTTGTTTTCTCTGTTTTATTTATTATTATTATTATTATTATTATTTTATTACACATACTGGATACACTCCTTGATGCGGGGAGCAAAACCATCTNTAAATATAAATTAATTTATGATGATTTATCAAAAATAAGCAAAAGTTTGATTTTATTTAAAATGTAATATTGAGTACACCCGCTTGAGAACTAAATGAATAATTTGCTTTAATTACCTAATGTGAACAAATAGTTAATCTTGTTTTCGGCAATGCAACTTAACTTAATTCTGCTTAAAACTTAATCCCGCTTAAAATGTACGGTGTGAATAGGGTATTAAGATGTCCCGTGCATTTTCGATAGGATCAGGAGATAGTGATAGCCAGTCAATTACACTGATGTCATTCGATGCAAACCACTATTTAATATAGTGATACCTCAGCTTTCATTGACTTCGGTTATTGTTGGTTTCAGTTTTTGTCAATTTTGTTTTTTGTGAAAAATTTGTCTTAGTTTTCTTCGGTTGCCTTGGATTTCATCAGCAGCTCATGTGAGACCTCACTGCTAATTTTGCGAAAACAAAGGGTGATCCACACATTTTCTGTTCAGTATGGTGTTGTTTCTCGTTGTGTAAGCACCTGTCTAGCCAAACAATTCCATTGCTTTCCTTACCTTTATGCTCCATCATGGGACCAAAGAAAGTTTCCAGAACCAGCAGCCCTTCAAAGAAGAAGGCCAGGAACACAATTGAGTTGAAGAAGAAAATTGTTGAAAAATACAAGAGCAGCATTAAGATTGCTGAAATTGGCTGCATGTACAAGAAGTCACCGTCCATAATAAGTTCCGGCCCATCAGTGGCCAAGTGGTTTTGTTCCCTGAATACTGGGAGTTTGGTTGTGGGATTGCGCCTCCCCCGGACATTCTGGCCACATGGAGTTTTCTGGGTTTCTCCACATCTGTAATGCTTGAATAGGGGCCAGTTATCCTTAAAAGATCTCCCGGAAGGCATCCCCTAGACAGATTTCTTAAGAGTTGCATTGCCATAATTTAACAAATAAACACAATAAGTTCCATTGTGGCAAAAAAGGAAGCAATTCTCTTGTGCCAGTAAATAGAGGTGGCATATGAGTCGACCAAAATGGCTGCCACAAAGGGTATGATGTGCGTGGCAACATTTGAGAGTTACATGTGTGTTGTCTTTTTAATATCTTTTCTCTTTGTAGTCAAAATGTTTTATTTGCATTTGTGTCCAACATTAATCCTAGTTGATTTCGTAGTTGTTTAAATCATGATTACATTTTGTGACATTTTAGAATATGTGGGTGATCGAAAAAGATGTCTTATAAGGAGAGGAAATGCTAAAACATAACTTCATATCTATCCACTTCTTAGCAACTAAAAGTTTCACCAACACCTAATTTTGCTGAGCTTAAAATTCTTTTATTTTTACAAATGTTTTCACCCTATCTAATATAGGCCATCATCAGGTTTAATATTATAAATGTTTCAAAATGGAATGTACTGTTTTTGAATATTTTACATATTTAAAATTAAAGAAAAATAATTTAACTTTAAAATAAATTGAAAGAAGTGTGTATATTAAATAAACAAATAAAACATAGAAAACAAAGCTAACTGGAAAGAAACATGATTTAAGGGTTTTTAAGTCCCATTCTTTTTTCTATTATATATTTTTATTTTATATATCCTAGATTTCTCTTCCTTTTTTACGCTATCTTTATCGTTCCATAGCAAGCTATAGATATTGGGTGATCTTTTATAGACCATTCTTGAGTTTTTATAAGAGAAAGAGCACCTAATATCTATAGCTTGCTACAGAACGATGAAGATAGCATGAAAAAGTAAGAGAAAGCTGGGGTATATAAAATCTCATTTGAAAATCAACAGTTAGGAATCAAAAAGATTATGTGGGTATGACTAGAAGAAACTTGGTGGTATGTATGTGAGAACATAAATACAACGTTGACAAACGACACAACAACACAATATTAGCGATTATGGCGGATACTGAAGGAGCGATTGTAAAATGAGAAGGGCTAGTCATTAAAACGGGGTACTCTCCATCCATTGTGTTGGAGATGGAAAAGGTGGAAATTTATAAAAGTAAAATGAAAAACCATTGTTTAAATGCTAGGGATGCTAATGAGCTTCCAACAGTATGGAAATATATAATAGAAAAAAGAGTGGGACTTAAAAACCCTTAAATCATGTTTCTTTCTAGTTAGCTTTGTTTTCTCTGTTTTATTTATTATTATTATTATTATTATTATTTTATTACACATACTGGATACACTCCTTGATGCGGGGAGCAAAACCATCTCCCAAAGAACAACACTTAGATACAATGAACATAAGATCACAAACAGATTATACAATAATAAATTAAATAAATAACAATTTAGATATAAATTAAAGATTTAAAAATCAAATGTAATAATTAGTTAAAGTTTGGGAGCATCTGTCAATAAAATACAAAAAACTAATAAATAAAATAAAAACCAAAAATAAGCAAATTGCTTACCTATAAGAAAGAAATAAGTTAATAACGAAGATACAGCAGTGACAGATGCTCCCAAACAACACCAGCAACAAGGCTAAATTTATAGCAGAGAAATCACGCCCCCTAAAACAAAAGATCAACAGATTTTCTTAGAAAACAGAACACTTTAAATTGATAACATGGTACCGATATAATTTTAAAAAATAAAGACCTGGTAAGAACTTCACAACCGAAAATTTCTGCTCGTAACACTTTAAGACGCTTACATTTAGCCAAAATATGCCAAGCATCCACAATTTCTTTCTCAACACAAAAGTCACATGATTCTCTCGAATAATTATTTAAAAAATTTAGTGAATTACACCTAGCCTGTATAAATAAAGACAAAATATTAAGGGAAACGTCTTGATTATATAAAGAATTATCAAAAAAAGTAACATTTAAATCCTTATACCAACAATTATATACGCTATTATTTATTTTTTCATTAATATTATATAAAAAATTATCAAAAATGTTAACAAGGAGAAGAGACCAGTCCATTAAATTCAAATCATCATTAATAAGATTAATACCATGATTATTACAAGTATCAATAAAATAACGTGTCCAGTCAATAGACTTTTTACCAAGTATAAATTTCAAGCAAACCTTACTCAGACGATAGTCATCAAGATTAAAAATTCTAGTAATCCAATTTCTTATCCTACTAAATATTATAAATTTTATAGGAGTCAAGGCACATTCCATCATAATTAAATACCCTGGTTTACAACACGGTAATTAAAATAAGTTTTTAATGAATTCAGTCTGTATACCATTGCCATTGGACAAGTTAAAACCCCAAATCTCTGAAGCATATAACAAAGAGGGCAACACCACAGTTTTCAATAAACGTAAATAATCAGTCAGATTACGTAATTTGGCAGACCTCCCTAACTGAATAATTTTATTCATCAATAATCTAGTATGCGATCTCTTATTAATGTAATGCATACGGAATAAACCATTAGACAAAAATGTAACACCCAAATATTTATAATTAGAGAGAACTTGAATTGGAGAACCCTTAAACCACCATTTATCCATCCTTGCACTCTTACCTCCTCTTCGAAAAACAACAATCTTAGACTTATTCAGATTCAATTTCAAGCCATTTTCATCTAAATAAACTGCCAATTTATCAATCAATCTTTGAAGTTTAACCACAGAATCAGATAAAATTACAATATCATCTGCGTAAGCCAATATTTTAATCTGAAAACCACTTATTTCTATACCATCTTTAGAAGAATTAATAATGCCAAAGAGATCGTTCAAAAAAATACTAAACAAAATTGGGCTCAAAATACAGCCCTGCTTAACACTAGTCTTAGAGAACATTAACGGCGAACAGTTACCTCCACTCTTACCATAAGCAAGGAGTTTTCATATAGAGCAACGAGTAAAGACACAAATTTATAACTAAAACCATAATGCAACATCTTTAACCACAGCAAATTCCTACAAACTCTATCAAAGGCAGAAGATAAATCAACAAAAAATGCATACCCTTTCCTATGTTTCCGTAAAAAAGTTTTCTGAATAACTGTGTACAAAACAAAAATATTATCCAATGTAGAATAATTAGCCCAAAATCCTGCCTGATTTTCATGCAATATACAGGGTTCCTAAGCACCTGGAAAGTCAGGGATTTTCATTAGTGTTTGGAAAAAGTCAGGGAATTTGTCAAAAATTGTCAAAAAGTCAGGGAATTTGTCAGCTTAACTGTGTTGTTGATCTCGTTTGCTGAATATGGTTGACCAATCATAGCCATCTGCAGGCGGCAAGAAGTAATGCTGCAATCTTTAATAAGAAAATACACCAGAATCCATTTTGAAATGGTTTTTTTCACCTTTCTGAAGCCATATAATTTTACAGTTGTGGACTTTTATGTAATAGTGTTTAATTTTTAATTTTAATAATTCAGCAATTATAAAAAGATGAAATTGTTTATTAGAATAAAAAATAACTAATTAAAAATTTGTTTGCAAACTTTTAAAAGTTGAAATCGTAATTTATTAGAATGTTCACTTCAAAATAGCTAAATAGATCAATAAAAATCTGTAATTTAATCGTTTTTCACATTTAAAACATTACTACACAACATAAAAAAATTATAAATAGTTACCCGACATTTACAGTAAAATACTGGTGCTGACTTGTTGTTGGCACAAGCTTTTTATATTTGTTGTTACGATTTTCCTTGAATGTACTGTACTGCAAGCATATTTTCCCTCTCTCTTCCGTTTTTTTCCGCAACTTCGATACATAGTTTAATAATTAGTTAACTGAAATGATATTGGGTAACAAATATCACTGATTTTGGCAAATTTAGGGCTTAAAAACTGGCAAGATTGATCATGCTTGTAATAAATATTCTGTAGTTATATTTTCGAAAATCAACAGGTAATCCGATAGTTTAACCAATGTTAACTTGCTTATAATTAAAATTTAAAAATTAAAAAGCTGTAAATTTAAAAAAAAATAATTACATTACTAAAAAATTAAAATAAATTTGATTATTTTTTGTGCGAAACAACACCAAAACAATTTTTATAGTTATGTTGCAAAAGAAAGAGATTTGTAGTTACGA
>NW_019384323.1:1573974-1597035 GCF_000671375.1 Centruroides sculpturatus
AGGTCATCCAGCTGTAAACACAATGACTCATCGGTGTCAGATTTCACAGAAAGGCGAGACAATGGAAAATAAAGTTTGAAGCTTTTTCTTCAAAATTAACGCATTTCTTTCGTTTTTTTCCCAGTTTTAAATATTTTTTATGTTTAATTACATTAATATTAAAAATTAGTGGGTAGCAAGGGAGTTAATTAATAACAGGATAAACTACTTTTATGTAATAGTGTTTAATTTTTAATTTTAGTAATTCAGCGATTATAAAAAGATGAAATTGTTTATTAGAATAAAAAATAACTAATTAAAAATTTGTTTGCAAACTTTTAAAAGTTGAAATCGTAATTTATTAGAATGTTCACTTCAAAATAGCTAAATAGATCAATAAAAATCTGTAATTTAATCGTTTTTCACATTTAAAACATTACTACACAACATAAAAAAATTATAAATAGTTACCCGACATTTACAGTAAAATACTGGTGCTGACTTGTTGTTGGCACAAGCTTTTTATATTTGTTGTTATGATTTTCCTTGAAAGTACTGTACTGCAAGCATATTTTTCCCCTTTCTTCCATTTTTTTCCACAACTTTGATACATAGTTTAATAATTAGTTGAACTGAAATGACATTGGGTAACAAATATCACTGATTTTGGCAAATTTAGGGCTTAAAAACTGGCAAGATTGATCATACTTGTAATAAATATTCTGTAGTTATATTTTCGAAAATCAACAGGTAATCCGATAGTTTAACCAATGTTAACTTGCTTATAATTAAAATTTAAAAATTAAAAAGCTGTAAATTTAAAAAAAAATAATTACATTACTAAAAAATTAAAATAAATTTGATTATCTTTTGTGTGAAACAACACCAAAACAATTTTCATAATTATGTTGCAAAAGAAAGAGATTTGTAGTTACAATTTTCTGCGCTGAACTTCTATATTTTAATAACGTATAATTATAATTTCGTTTGTTGTTTATTTCTGTATTTATTTTATAAGTTTTAAGAATCCCAATTTTCGTAATACTACAACGTCATAGAAATACAAGTGTGAGGTTCCGGAATTGTCCGGAACTAAAATAGAAAAACATAAAATAATTTAATTATTAGAGAAAAAAGGAATGAACAGAAATTTTTTATAGAAACTTGAGGAATAGTCTAGACCTGTGTTTCTCAACCACTGGTCTGCAACTCTAATCTGACTGGTTCACAAAAACTTTAAAAATATATATTTAACCTGTTATGCGTTGTTTCCGAATAGGAAATACGTGGATTATTAATCTGTTTATTGATAGCAAACTAATAGATTGAACAACTTTGAACACGAAAAACTAATCAAATTAAGTTCAGATTTGGGATTTAAAACATTGTTTGAATAAATGCCCATAACACAGTTTTGGATTAAAATTAAATCTGAATATCCAGTTTTACATGAAAAGGCAGTTAGGATGTTACTACCTTTTTCAACAACATACTTACGTGAATCAACATTTTCAGCAATGGTAATGATAAAATTGAAACAACGAAATCGTTATAGTGTTAGTTCTGCCTCACACCTTGCTGTTACCACCTTAAATCTAAGAATTGATGATCTTACTAGCAAAAAAGAAAAGCAGCGATTACATTGATTTGTATACTAATGTACTGTTAAATAAATAACAAATATTTATTGCTCAATGTAGATTGCAGTTCTTTTTACAACAGAGAATTTTTTTCAATTAAAAATAATACTGTCACCGGTCCATGTAAAAAAAGCAGATATTTTCCAGTCTGTGATGAGTTTTGGGTTGAGAAACACTGGTCTAGACCATCCTTTCTCAAAGTGGGCAATAACGCCCCCTTGCGGGCACTGGAGGCTTTCATGGGGGCAGTAGAAGGCTCAGTGATTAAATATGAGTTTTATTTCTTCTCATCAAAACATTCTTTGATCTCAGAAATAAGATATGGGCTACACCCTATCTATTCTATCCATATAATAATGCATGTTTAAACATTATATTTGCAATAACTGTTTTTAAGATATGCAACAGATGGTAATGTAAAAAAGGTTAAGTTAAAAGTTAAGTTAAAAAAAATATAGGTGTACTAGATTTTTTTTAATCTCAAAGTGGGCAGTGGTCGAAATAAGTTTGAGAACCTGTGGTCTAGACCCACCATACTCAACCTGCAGCCCACTGAGCTTTTGTTAGTGGCCCGGACATGAAAGAGAGTGGAAAATAATTACGTTGACTTCTGGAAATAATTACCACTTCTGGAAAGTAGTGCCCAATCAATATAAGACTGTAGAAAATGTGCTCAAATTTTACTTACATTGTTCGCATCAACGAAACGTCATACTCAAAAATGAAATATGCAAAGAACATATATAGAAACTGGCTTACTGATTCACACCTGGATGCTGTTTTACGAGTAGCATGCAGCAGTTACAAACCTGATTTAAATGAATTGATAGCCGAGCAGTCAAGGTGGCAGCCTACTGATCTGGATTGAATCCGGTTGGATCAGGGAATCCTCCAGGAATTTTTTGGGGAGTGGTTTGTTTGGATATGTCGGGCCCCGTCCCTCACCACCCAGTTGCACCATTGTGGGCCTGGGTTCGGCCAGGCCCACAATGGTGCAACTGGGTGGTGAGGGACGGGGCCCGACATATCCAAACAAACCACTCCCCAAAAAATTCCTGCCTGCTATGGGCCTGCTATAAGAGGCCCTCTTAGTGCCCACAGAGCGGAAGAGTATTAAAAAAAGATTTAAATGAAATTGTGAAAAAATGTTTGCAATATCAACAGTCACACTAAATTTCTAGAGTAAGTGAGAAATTAAGTAAGTTTTTTATTATAATTGTTATGTTGTGGCCTGTGTGTAATAGCTATCATGTGTATGTGGCCCGAGAGAAAAAAAGGTTGAGTATGGTGGGTCTAGACAATGCAGCTCCCAAGATCGATCATTTGTATTGGAGTCGGATTTTCCATTGTTTGAAATGAAAATAAATCCACTTGAGGAGAAAAGGCTAAAACTACATTAATATAATAGTTTTTGTGTTTTGTGAATTGTAATTCATTTTTTATTTTCTAATTATCTGTATTTTGAAAAAAGAGGATTAATACTAAGAATTTTCTCTGTATTTTGATTGTCCATTTTGTAAAAAAATAAAAAGATTTTACAATAAATTAGATGCATTTGTTAGAGAAGCTATAGTATAAACTTACACCTATTCCTCTTTATGTACAATCATTGATTTTTTTACGTAGGAAAAATGCTTTATTTAAAAATTTTTAAATTTAAAATTATGTGTTTCTAAGTCAAGAGTTCATTTTAAGCACAGTACAGTACTATTTGTTTATCAAAGAATACTGTTTGTTGATTTTATGTTACCTTGTATTTACTAGATTTACATACAAATAATAATGATAAATGATGATAAAGTAAAAAGCTTGTGTTTTGTTTGTAAATTGCTTATTTTTTCATTACATTGAAGTTGTGGATTCTATCAAACATTTTTCTACAGGATGTATGTACTGTATTTTTTTAATGTGGCAGTCTTTGAAGCATATTAACTGTGCAAAGAGGGCTAGATGTACTCAATGTTCACAGTAAATGCTGTTTTATTATGTTGATATTCCACAATAAAAAAATGTGAGGGTCAGGGAATTTGGACAAAGTTGGTCAGGGAATTCAAAACAAAAATTTGAGTAGGAACGCTGAACATATTTTTAACTTCTAACCATAGAGTCAGTCTTTTATACAAAATAGTACAAAACAATTTAGAAACACATGATGATAGCCAGATGCCTCTATAATTATCAAGAACATCCTTCCTACCATTCTTAAAAATCGGAATTAAAATACTCATCTTCCAAGACTCTGGTATTATCCCAGTATCAAAAATCTTTGAGAAAAGACTCAAAAGATTTGGTCTCAATGTCTCAAAATTCCAGAATTCCATTGGGATCCCGTCAACCTGGAGCTTTATTTGGTTTATACCTCCTCAGAGCAAAGTTAAGCTCACTTATAGAAAATTCATGGTCCAAAAGTTCATCATACCAATTCCTACAATAATTAAAAATCGAAATATCCACAAAATAAGGGTCCAAGGAACCAAATAAATTGAAAAAATGATGAAACCAATCATCAATAGGAATAAAGCTGAAATTACAAGACTTAGCCTGCTTAACATGTCGAAAATAGTTCCAAAAAAGTCTGTTATCTTTTCTAAAACAATTCTGAATTTTACCAGCAAATAATTTTTTTTTTTTTTTTTTGCAATGCACAACCGCTTTGCCAAATTTCGTAACATAATAAAACGCAAATGATCATTAGAATCATTACTCTTCCTAAAACATCTCCAGGCTCTATTCCTAGCACTAATTAACATCCTACAGTCCGAATCGAACCATTAAAAAGAATTCTTATGTCTCCTGATATTAAATCCACACTTACAAGCCAAACTGAAAAGACAATTACTCAAGTCTTCCATGAATCAAACTTATTCGGGGTACCTATTTCCTCCATAGCCAACTTTAATTCATCCTTTCTAGATTCGTCCCAAAATAACCTATTAATCCTCTGCCTCTTTTCTAAAGAGACTGATCTTTCATTGCCACATGCCAGTCATAAAATCAAAGGGTTATGATTGGAATCCAAAAATTGATCCATCGTAAGAGAAATAACATCTTTCCAAACTAATGGAGAAACTATGACCAAATCAATAACAGAACAACCACGATTAGAAATAAAAGAATATTCACCCACTTCATCACCTAAACATCTCCCATTAACAATAATCATATTTAAATCATCACATAAATGAAGCAATTTTCCATCACAAGAATCAATCACCAAGTCTTTCGAATTCCAATGCAAAGGACAAACAATACCAAAAGAATTGCAAAATGCATCAAAAATTATATTTTCCAATCCAATCCTAGTATTAAAATCACCGGCAATTAATACATTCCTATTACCTAATATTAAACCAGTAAAAATATCAAAAATAGACTGCCAGTCATTTTCCCTAAAATAAACAAAACATACCAAAATATTACCAAGTTCGGCACCAAATTTGACAAGTATTAGAAAAGCATCCTGATAAACAACAACACAGGGAAAAGAGGATCTTATTGCTAATAACCAGCCTGCACAGTAACGACCTTTCGCGTGTAACTTAAAAGCCTTTTCAAAATGGATATTGTAACCTTGCAAACAATCAGTTATGTTCAAATTTCCATTAGTAGAACCATACCAGGTTTCAGAAAAAAATACAATATCATATTGCAATAAATACTTCCAAAAAAACTCAGGTTTATTAATTAAATAAACCAGCACAATTTCAAATCGGAAATGAAATATCCCTATCTGGTAGTTGCTAGGATGAAACAGGCTTAACCTGGTCACAATCAACATCGTAAAAGTACTTCGTTCCATCAATAATAATTTTATCATATACTATTTTTACCATTCACGTTCCAGAAAGTTTTGATTGTCTACCGAAATCCCAAAGCTTAAATCTAATATTTCTCACTCTAGGAGAGAAGTCATCATTTACATAAACCCCATCCGGTTTTAACTCCAGAACTCATTTCTTAAAGTACATTTTTTTCATAATAATCAACAAAAGTACAAATAATTAATCTAGGAGAATTGGCTTTTTTCTTTCCCACTCTCATTGCCCTACCGATTTTAATGTCGGGCATCTGTAAAACTCATGAAGCAAATTCAATTATTTTCTCTTTAGTGTTTAGAGAAGATTCATCCCAAACCTCCTTTAAATCGGAAATGACAACATTATTTATTTGTCGTTGGTTATCCAAAAAATCAAGTTCACGAGTAATATTAAACTTTTTCGTAACATTACTTTGATCACTTAAACTACAGTTTTTATCAGCCAATTTTTCTAATGTTTCTAATCTATTATCTAAGTCAGCCAAACCTTCATCCAAATTTTTTAACCATTCGGATACATAATTTAACCTCGAAATAAGTTCATCGACCTTAGAATTCATGGAGAAATGTAAACGCAACAGAACGCATATACCCTCTTCGAGGTTAAAATCTTCTCCTATAAGATATGCAAATTATTCCTCCTCACGACTCTTCAAAGATTTCTTTTTACTACTAGTCTCTGCTTCCCTGAAGCTCGGTGAATACAACTTTCTTTACAGATTAACTGCCATAATAGTAAAGACTTATCTACAAAAAAAGAAATAAGTTAATAACGAAGATACAGCACTGACAGATGCTCCCAAAGCACCAGCAACAAGGCTAAATTTATAGTAGAGGAATCACGCTCCCTGGTAAGAACTTCACAACCGAAAAGTTCTGCACGTAGCACTTTAAGATGCCCACATTCAGCCAAAATATGCCAGGCATCCACAATTTCTTTCTCAACACAAAAGTCACACGATTTTCTCGAATAATTATTTAAAAAATTTAATGAATTACACCTAGCCCAGGGGTCGGCAACCTGCGGCTCGCGAGCCACATGCGGCTCTTTGGATGTGAAGCTGCGGCTCTTTAGTTCCATACACAAATATTATTTATTTTATCAAAAAAAAAACATTTAAAAATCGTTCTGAATCGATTAACGAGGATTAGGTACTGATTCTATCTCTCGGCCACTTGTACTCGCTTTTCACCGCACCCCTCCCCCGTGACACGCATCGTCACTGTCGTCAATCCATCGGAAGCTCTCGAATGACGCTGTCGTCGGATGTTTCTATTATTTAATTTGTTGTGAAAAACACTACTTATATATGAATAAATAGATTAGTTTTTTTTTATCAAAAATTGTTGGCAAGAAAAAATTTTGTGGCTCTTTAAAAACTTTGAAATTTTGTAAATTGTAATTTTGGCTCTTCCGACTCAAAATGTTGCCGACCCCTGACCTAGCCTATAAAAAAGAAATAAGTTAATAACGAAGATACAGCACTGACAGATGCTCCCCTGTTTTATTTGTTTATTTACTTTTTATTTATTTATTATACACACTTCTTTCAATTTATTTTAAAGTTAAATTATTTTTTTGAATTTTAAATATGTAAAATATTCAAAAACAGTACGTTCCATTTTGGAACATTTATAATATTAAACCTGATGATGGCCTATATTAGATAGGGTGAAAACATTTCTAAAAATAAAAGAATTTTAAGCTCAGCAAAATTAGGTGTTGGTGAAACTGAACTGATAACTTCAGTTTTAATTCCCACTTTTTTCACAGTAATTTATTTTTTGGTAATGTGTGCATATGTACTGAGTTTGATGAACCTTAATGAGAAACTTAAAGAAAAGAATTGCTGAACGTAAGCACTCAGTGAATAAAAACATAGATTCTACGGTACTTGCTGCCTTTGCCAAGCAGCAGAATATTGAGGTCTTTTGGGATAGGGCGTCGATCATCAAGGCTACAAGATCCAGGCAGGCCATGAAACATCTGGAAAAAGTAGAAATTCTCAAGGCACAGTTGCACACAAACTGCATTAATCATAGGGATGCTGACGGATTGTCATTGGCATGGAAATCCTTCTACGATGAGTTGACATAGTTTATGCAAGCGGGAAGGTTAATTAAGATAATTTTTTACTGGATGTATACATTTTATTTTATTTCTTTATTTTGTTTTAATTATCTTGTATAATTTTTGCAATTATTTATGCTTGATAAATGTTAACATATATTTATGTAACTGCTTTTTGAATTTTTGTTTTACGTAATTTCGAATTGTTCGTTCAATTCAGAATGGTAACTGAGGATGATCACTTAAGATATTAAAAAACGATTTGCTGGATTGTTTAAAGGTTTTGATTTTTATTTGATGAACCTTTAGACTTACATCCAAATTCACAGCAATACTTATTATTTACCATTGTAGGTTGAACACTTTCTAATTCTAACAGACCACACAGTTTATACCCATAGCAGCTGCCATTACGTAGTTTGCGCTAATACCGCTAGATGTCAGATCTATCGTTGACACAAGCGAATAAAGGAGACTGATGTAGCAAAAGGCATGAATGTGCTAAAGAAACAGAGATCACAAACAATTGAAGATGTTGAAAAATTATTATTTATTTGGACGAATTAATTGAATTTACATTGATTCATATGGAAATAATTGCCTCTGATTTTGCCGATTGTTTTCAGGCAGATTGTCAACAAAAATTGAGGTATCACTGTAAGTATGGGAACATTATTGTGTTTAAATTTCCAATTTACTTCTCTGATTTTTTTTCCAGTAGGAAGGAAATGTTCTGCTAGTCCTTTCTGATATGCTGCAGCATTCATCTGCTGATTTAGAAAGACAGTTTCAGATTTTCCAAGCTGTCCAATTCATTACTGATCCAGACCTTGAAAATGCTTAAAATAAATGTTCTGCTTTCTTGATGTCATGCTAATTGTGTTGATACTCACCTGGACCATCCAAGTTATTTTTTTTTTGTCACTGAAAATTATTTCTTGTAACTCAGTTGTTCAACTCATCTTTGTCTTTACCCATTCTACTCTTGCTATCTTATGGTGATCGTTCAGATTGGGTTGAGTGTTTTTTTTTTTAATATTTTAGATGATAAGATGAGCAAAGCATCCTTTCAATGGTCTATTTCAAAGCAGAATTTTGTTTGCAGTAATGTTTCTATTACTAGTAGCTTGTCAAATTGTTTTTTGTCAAAGCTGGAAAGTGATGATGACCTTCCACTTTTTCTTACTGTGATAATTGTCAGGATTGTTGTTTTTCTAATGACATCTCTAGAGCATTGAATAGTAGTAGATATTTCATTTATTGACTTGTCATTTGAGTTTAAATTGACAATTTGATTTTTTAACAAACTCTGCACTTTTCCTCAAGATATAATTAAAAATGTGCTCGAAGTTTAAGCTGCAACTTACACTTTGTTTTTTAAGTAATGAAAAATGCAGTATCCATTTGTCTTCATCAGAAATTTGTATATTCCTGCCATAGTAATCTATTTGCATATAGCTGGCAAATAATTTTGTACCACTTTCAAATGACTGTTTTTGTGTAATTTACATTTGGATACAGAGTTCATTTGATCAGGATGGTATTTGGTATGTGTTATTAGAAGATGACATTAAATAATTATGTAAAATTTTGTCCATCTACTCTAAATAATTCAAAAGATTTTTTAAAAATCCAGCAATCCTCAACTTTCTGGCAATTTTTAAACTTTTGGTGCCACCATCTGTTATCATTTTATTAAAAAAGCTTTTTATATTTTTAACTATTATAAAATGGCAAAAGCCTTAATTTTGAGAGTAGGGATGAGTTTTATATAAAAAAAATTGTAAATGTTAGTAACAAGTAAAATCATCATTAAGTTTGACCCTACTGGACCCCAATTATCTCCCCACCCCCTTGACCTTTAACCACCAAAATTTAATAGCATCAATCTCCCTAGTAAACAAACCTACCTACAAAATTTCAGAAATTTTCGACAAAAATTACAGAAGTTATTAAGCTTCAAACATGGTGAACAAAATCATACCCCCCACACACACAAACATCCATATACAGTGGTACCTCGGTATACGTCTGCTTTAGAATATGTCAAATTCAGAATATGTCCTGTTTGGATGAAACAAATTTTGCTCTGTATACGACTTTTGTTCGGTATATGACTTAATTCAATTATACATGTCATCTATGAACAAGTAGCACTATCGGTGTACTACAGGGGTGTTCAACTTTTTTGTTTCTCTAGGCAGCATTGGAAGAAGTCAAGGAGTTTTGGGCCACAAGTATATCTAAATATATAAAATTGCTTGTCCTGACTGACTGAATGACTCACTCACTGATTCATCATCGCCCAAAGCAAACCGCTGAACCTAAAGAGGTGAAATTTGGTAGACAGTTAGGGTACGTCATGGAAACGCACACTAAGAAGGGATTTTTCGAAATTCCTCTGTGGGGGAGGGGGAGAGGATTAAGACTTAACCAGAACAACGGCTTCTACTGTACTATTTTAGATGCAATTTTTTGTTTTTATCTGCGTTGTGGTAGGGTATGCCATGAGAATGCACACTAAGAAGGGATTTTTCGAAATTCTCCCGTGGGGGAGAGGGAGAGGATTTAGTCTTCATCGAGTATTTAGGTGTATTAAATTAATAACGTTTCAGACATTGTTATAAATATTTTTATCTATTTCGATTTTTAAAATGTTCAAACCGTTTTAAATTCAAATTTGTTATTGCATATTGGTTCGCCTATAGAACAATTGTAAATGTTCCAGAAAATTAATCAAATTGAAAATAGTTTGTTTGATTCTCAGCAGTTCTCATCATTCTCAGCGGTAGGTGTTATATAACAATTACTATGGTTGTTGAAATACTGAATATAAATGGAGTTTGCTTGCAAAATCCGTATGGGTAACAGCTAGTATTATATATACTTGTGGCCCAAAACTCCTTGACTTCTTCCAATGCGGCCCAGAGAAACAAAAAAGTTGGACACCCCTGTAGTACACCGATAGTGCTACTTGTTCATAGATGGCGCGTATAATTGAATTAAGTCATATACCGAACAAAAGTTGTATACAGAGAAAAATTTGTTTCGTCCAAACAGGATGTATTCTGAATTTGGCATATTCTAAAGTAGACGTATATGGAGGTACCACTGTATATGGATGTTTGTGTGTGGGGGATATGATTTTGTTCACCGTGTTTGAAGCTTAATAACTTCTATAATTTTTGTTGAAAATTTCTGAAATTTTGTAGGTTTCTAATTCTACTTAAACTTTCTAATCATTAACATGTTCTTTTATAATAAAAACTATATACCTACTTTCAATCTCTTTTAGTATATTTACGATAATTACAAGTATTATGTATTTATACAGTACATATAATTCCTAAATTTGTTTTGATATGATTTATGAAAATCTTTATAGAACTTTGTGTTAGGAAGTTGGTGAGTGTGACCTTTGTCCTTGTAATCGTAGCACCCTCTCCTGTGCTATGCGAAGGGTGAGTTGAGTTATGTAAACTCTGTCAAGGGAAATGGGACTGGGGTTTTGACTTTAGTTGCTCTTGAACGTGTGTCGTGCTCTAACGTACATTCCTTTTTAGTCCTCTCATTCTTTGTCTTACCTCGATACCACCCTTCATGGTATCCATATTCTGACACTTTTTGAAACTATACATGGTTCTGAATTACATACTGATATAACTGATGACGAAAGTTAATCATAAAAACGTTTTTTGAATCAAAAGTTTTTATAATTTATTAAAAATTACAGTAGAGTCTTGTTTTAATAGATCACGGAACAACAGATTTCTTGGAATAATGGATTTTTTTCTCAGGTCTCACTAAATAAATGTAATTTTTCTTCCTTTTAGTAGATCCATAACTCAGAATAAAGGATTCTTTCTAGTCCCATCTATTGTAACTTTATGCTTTTCAACATATAATTAATATTTAGGTGTTTCTGGGAATTTATAGAGTAAATAACAACATTCAAAGCCCGAATAGTATAACTACTAAACTGTCGAACGATTGCCTAAATATCGGACTATTATATGGCAAATTAAATGATTAGAATAAAGTAATTTGAATAATAGCCCGATATTTAGGTGATCGTTCGACAGTTTAGTAGTTATACTATTCGGGCTTTGAATGTTGTTATTTATATATATATATACAGTAGATCCCCCTATAAGACGGTAGATACGTTCCGTTCTTTATGAATCAATTTTGTAGGAATCATAGTTTACGGACTACGGCTGTTTGAAAGGTTTTCTTTCATAAAATTAATCGATTCTAGACTAATTCGACTCAACATTTCCAAAATACGTATATTTTTTTGAAAATAATCCGTATAAACTACGTTATAAACAAAAAATTGTAGGATTGCTTACCGAGTGTGTACCGTTCGACTACGCCCGTTGCTAAAGCTTGGTTTCGTCGCGGAACAGCGCATCAAACCGCGGCCGCGATTTCTGATATTATTTTTCTGCGAAAACTTCGTTGACCTTTGGAGACATCCTTAATATAAATAATTTTTATGGCCGTTAAATAAGAAATGTTTCTTTCACAAGAAATGTATAAAATTACAGTACTGGACAGACGATAGGTCGCCTAACTCGCCGTAGCGTGACGCTAGACGGCGAAAAATATATATTTAATTATAATAAAGTTACAATAAATTAAGTTAATATATAATTATATATACAGTACCTAATTTATATATAATTAATATATAATTATATGTACAGTACCTAATTTATATATAATTATATGAACAGACGATACTAAACTCAATTTATCCGCCTAAACGTCCGTAGCGTGGCGCTACGGACGGCGGGAAAGTAGTTCGGCTGCCCGATGACGTTTTACGTATTATAGGAGTTATTTTTACCGTTGTTTACGGATACTGCCACAATTTTTATAGGAATCATAACTATAGGAAACGGTTTTATAGGGGGATCTACTGTATATACCTCATCGGGTGTTACGTTAGCTGGCTGAGTACCATTGGGGTCGTGGGCGATGAAGTCATCCCCAGTCAGTAATGTATTTAACCAAGTAAGGTTATATCTAATCTAATATATTTCTGGAAGCGAAGACTTGCTCAGGGTCCGGGTGGCGTAACTGGCAAGCGCACCGCATGGCAAGCGGAGGTTGCGGGTTCAAGCTCCGTCCCAGGCCAGTTCTTTTATTCCAGAAAATTCTAAAATTAATTTAATAATTTATTTATTTAATTCAAATTACTTTATTCTAATCATTTAATTAGCCATATAATAGCTCGATATTTAGGCGATCGTTCGACAGTTTAGAATTTATAGAGTTTGATGATGCACTTACATCTAGGATATGTACAATTGAAGTATTGTATGAACAGATTCAGCAAACTAATACTATTGAGGAGTAACTTAGTGACCATTTTGACGTTGTCCAAGTGTAGGGTCTAAATTTAGTGAGGCCATCAAATCTTTCCAAGTTGTGAAGACTTTTCTGACATGATATTGTTAATATCAAATAGTTTTTATTCAATAGGCAGAAAAGCAACATGAAAACAAAGATGGATGAGATTTTTTTAACAAATTGTGGAGTTGAGTGAAAGATTAATGATCATATGTAATTTGCCACTTTTTGTGCTTACAGTATATACTATTTCTCTCAGCTTTGTTGTACATATGCATGACATAATATACAATTTTGTAACATACATACTTCTATGGAATAAGGAGTAGAACAGATCCCAAGAGACTGAATAATTTCAAGTACAGGTGTTTCTTATATGTAGGAGATTAAATAACAGATATTTTTCTGGATGTGCAGGAAATCTGTTGTTTTCATTATAACAGATTTTTGGCAGCTTAAGTGATCCATTAAAATGAAATTCTACTGTATATGTTTTTTTTATTTTGAATGAAAAATGTTATTAATTTGAATATTTTTTGTTTACAGACATTTTTAAAACAAAATCATGGATCAGGTTATGTCTTTTATTGAACCTGGTAGACAATTTGTTAAAGATTCTGTACGTTTAGTAAAAAGATGTACTAAGCCTGATCGCAAAGGTAAATTTTTTTCCAAATTTTAAAAATATTGTTAAGACTAACAAATTCTTGTTGCTGTCATGTGATGACAAAAAAATCTAGCATCAAGAACAAGAAGATAAAATTCTCATAATATACTTGTTATACAGATTATATGTTGAACAGAGACCATCAACAAGTATGGTATAAATTGTATGTGATAGAAATTAATCACCATGAACATGATTATAATATAATACAATTACTAAATAGAATATGCTAATGATCTTTCCTGCATAAATCTTTCTAAAATTCAATAAATAATTATTTAATCATATACTTAAACATTGGTCTCCTATGTTCATGAATAATCGGAATAGAGTAATCCTTCATGAACATCAAATTCCTGAACATTAAAACTGAAACTCGAAGTTCCATTTTTAATGTTAAATTTCCAGTTCATTCCAATACTTTACATATTACTACTATTTTTAAAAATTTTCAGAAAAGTGAACATTTTATTAAATAAATATACTCTGCAATGGTTTATAGTGCTATAAGAGTCATTTTAGTTAAACCAAAGAAAAAATAAACAAAACAATAACGTAACTTATGACATACACCATACAAATGAGTGAGGGCAGTGATTTTTAGCATTGCACCTGCTCAAACATCCAGTTTGTGCATGTGCTAACTCCAGTATATAGTAGTACGTAAGAGGATAATCCCAAAAGTAAGGTCTCCTATTTTTTTAAAAATACAAAGAGATATTTATTTTCAATAATGGTCACTCATTTTAAAGCTTGAAAATGTATCTATTTATCTACATAATTGCCATTTCAGTTGATGCATTTTTGTAGGTGCTGTGGCAGTTTTTGTATGCCCATGTCATACCAGCTTTCCACCATATCGTAGGACCCATCTTGTGCACACTTTCTGATATTGCAACTTTTCCGTTAAAATCCTATAACTCCAACACTAAGCCTGGAATATATTAACATAAAAATATAGTACACATTTGAACCTTAAAAGAAATTATGTATTTTTATGAAAACATGAATGTTTTTTGATCTGCACAGGAGATCATCTTTGGGTTGAAATATTTTCAAATGTAATGCAGAAATGGAACATTCTTAGGATCATTCGAAAAAAACCTTTCTTTTCTTTTTTGAATTATACATTTATATGCTTATATTTTTCAACTTCCTGCTTCTTTCTTCATTGTGAATTTTATATTTCAGTATGATCAGCTGCAAACTTCCTACACCACTTGAGGACATTTTTGACATCTATGCATGACTCGCCATACACTTCCATCAATTGTCAATGAATTTAAATTGGTTTAACATGACATGGCGGTGAGCTGGTATGACATGGACATACAAAAATGCATCAACCAAAATGACAATTATGTAGAAAAATAGATAAATGTTTAAGCTTTAAAATGATATGAACATTATTGAAAATAAATGTTTCTTTGTATTTAAAACAAAATAGGATATCTTACTTTTCGGATTACCCTTGTAATTTCCCAAAAAGTAGAAACCTTTTATGAAAGTTAAAATTTATGAATGATCATGATTGAAAGCTTACAAATGATTGAATTCACAAACACTGATGTCTACAAACATTGAGGGTGTACTTTCACACTCTAACTGTACCTTATGATAATACAAAACACATACCAGAAACCTCACTTGCATCCAGTGATGGAATTAAAGTATTAATGAATGTTTTCGAACTTCTTCTGAGCTCTGCTTCAGGTTACAGACATTCTTTGAAAAGAATATGTGCAGAAGAACATTGATTGAATTCAAATTTAAATTGCCACATTAAAAAAGGAAATTGGCTGGATTAAAACATAGATTATTTTGTAACCATACGGATATGTTGCATTGATTGGATGGTGACTTAGTCAGAGTAATAAATCATGCATCATTTGCCATGCATGTGATATTTGTTTTTCTTCTTTGTCTCATTTCTTGTTGGCTTAAAAAATTTTCAGGGCCTCCAAATCCTGGATTTGTTTGTCATGCATGGTTATGTTTCAATATACTTGATATGACTTTGTCCCAATGTCATGTGCTGCATAAATAAACATGGCCTATGTGATGTAGGTCTCATGTCATTCATAATTTTTTGTTACATGGTCAACTCTCCCATGCTCAAGCTGTTTGTGTTATGCTTATTTGGGATGGAAGGCTCATTACATTGAGATTGGTATTTACTAGCCAGTCACTGAACTACTTATCTGTGGAAAACATGTTTCTGAGCTATCATTGCAATGTGGATCAACTATGTTTGTAATCTCCCTATTGGTACAATGTGTATGCACCAATATGGGTCAATAGGTGTAATGAGGAATCTGAATGCTGCAGCAGTTTTGTGATAATACAGGTTATTATAGCCCGCACAGATATACAGTGGACAGAAATCCAGCTTTTAATATGTTGTGATTTTGATAAATATGTACCATATAAAACTGGATTAATTAAGTCTAATGGACATAACTATACCAGAAATATCCAATACAAATTATACTTACTAAAATTAACACGTTTACGGCATTACGAAGCACATGTGACTATATGGACATGTCTAGTTAGACAACAGACATAATTGCTTCTTTTTCCATAGAGTGACGCACATGTTTGATAACATAATTCTACAAACATCATACTTGATATATTGATATTATTTTATTAGGTGCAATAAAATATATTAATTTAATAGTACGAGGCACGGGTGACTCGTGCTGGCTTGTATTAAAATAGACTATGAGTCACCCATGACTTGTAATGCCCAGCAGCTGCCTAAATGTTTATCTACTGATGCTGTGAATGTATTAATGAAAAACAAACGTTTCTGATGTATTTTTAGTAAGTATAATTTGCACTGAATATTTCTGGTATAGTTACATGAGTTGGACTTACTCCAGTTTTATGCAATACATATTTATCATTATTCATGGCTATGCTGGTCAAGTTGTACAGGAAGCTTGCCATCCATTTATGTCAAACCTCTATCAAGTTAAAGAGACATTTGAATTTTCATATTGATGTTCTTTAATCTGATGATGATGATTTAAAAATCATCTAAAACATGAATATTTCTGATATAGTTATGTACCATGATTTGTGTGTGATTATCAACAAATCTAATGTTGAGATCTAAATAATGCACTTCCATGTCACTTGTTTGTTTCTCCTCCAGTAGCAGTCAATGTGCATTCTTGTTCATGTATTTTAAAAAAAAATTTTATAACAGGTCTTTGACCTCTAAGTGGTAAAAATGTCATCTGTATATCTTTTATATATGTGATTATGTTCAGGAGGACCTGTCCTCCAGGAGACATATGACCATTTTGCAGAGGTCACCAGATGGGGTTTCCTTGGGGCCTCTTGTCTTTGTATGTACAGTACATACTATTGTCAAATTGGATAAAGAATAAGTGTCACAGGAGGTATGCTAATTCTATAATCTGTTGGTACAGTGCATTGTTGGTCATTGACAATTTATGGAGACTTGCCATAAATCATCAATTGCTTCTTGGAGCTGGCAACAGTGAACCTTTATCTCCCAAATGCATGGTTAGGAGGTCACGCATAGCTCTTTCTAACTTGCAAATAGCATTCTAACTAGCTTTCTAAAGGATTGGCCTAAGCTCTTGCCCTACTTGTAAGTTTTCATAGATATGAACAATTTTAGAACAACTGGGGATTGGAGGAACATTTCCTATAATACATGTTATATTTATCTCCACTACAAAGAGGAGAGACAAATGTCACATGCATTATAAGCAATGTATGATTTATCACTATAAGCAAGCTACTATACAATCAATGCAACACATCCATCTGGTTATGTAACAGTTTTAAATTTGAATTTGACCAATGTTTTTCTGTATGCATTCTTTTCATAGAATGTCTATATGCTTTAATGAATGTTGAAAAGAACAAGAAAGCTTAAATGTTGTATTGTTCTAACTTCAACAGTTTCTAATCAGGACTCAAAATTTTAAGATTTTTCAAATTAATTTTTTGAAAGAAGGCTCAGTCATTTTAACTTTTTAGTAATAAATAATAAAGATGAAAATAACAAATTTTTTAAAATAAATTTTTTTTTTTTTTTTAAAGTATAGTTTGATGGAGTCTAGGATCAGAAGTTTATAAAACATTTACTGTCAATATTTTTTTGTGGGGCTTCTTTTTAAGACTTAGAAAAATATGATGATAAATGCTTTCAAAAAATTGTAGTGGTTTTTATGAAGTTATAAGTATTAAATAAAGAGTTGAAATAAAAAAAAAAAGATTAATACTTTTATTTAATATATTTTCATATTATAAATGTCTTAATTGGTTTATATGTAATCAGTTTTAATGTTACACTAATATCAATTACAGTTAAACTTGGTTGATTCAAAGTTCAAGGTAAAGTGCAAATTAATTTGAATTATTCAAAATTCAAATTAACCAATTTCATTGCTGATTAGTAAGTAATACAGATATAGCTTACTTACTTTGTTGTCACATTGTTAAACTTAACACTGAGCAAAAGCAAGACTGGTTTCAACTGCAAAAAGTGATTGTGAATTTTGTGCAACTAATCATTTACAATCAATCATCAGTAAAAACAAAACACTTCCCACATTGTTTTTAACCACTGTTGCATGTTTGTTACAAATATGAAGGATATGTTAAAAATAAAATGATGTTGGATGAGAGAAATGTTTAAAAGGTATGAAATATAAGAATATTGTGCTAATTTTGACATGTACTCTGTTGTGTCTTGATTTTGTAACCATCTTAAAAATCACTAGTAACACCTGACAACAAAGGGCTGAAAAGTTTGACAGTTTCGAACTTTGAGTGATTTGCAAAATGATAATATTTGCTGGAAACAACATCATGTATGATGTGTTATTCACTCTGTTCTTCCCTTTTCACCAGCAATTCACTCTTAGTTTGAATTATTTGTTTGATGTTTAGTCATTCTATGATTGTAAAGAAAACAAATAACAATTAAAGAAACACAATTACAGTATTGTATTTTATTTGAAAAAATTTGTAACTTTTGTTTGTTTCTTTTTGCTTGTTTTTACGCAATATACAAAACCTTCAACTTCATCCAGAGAATGGAAGATGTTATCCATAACATTAGTTTGAGTTTCTACAAATCGTCTTCTTTTTTCTAACATATTCACAGCTGCTACAGTTGCTGATATAGGGATATGTTTTGTATCAATAGGTTCATTTTCATCTTTTTTATCAGAAGATTCTGTAACTTTGTTCCTCACTTCTTTGACAATATCTGTACCCATAATGTCCACAATGGCAACTTCATTGTCTACATTCATGTAGGAGTCATAAATGATGTCAGTTGCTACATTAACCCGCAGTTCTGGAACTGACATAACTACAGGTTTGTGACCTTAGGGTTGGCACCTCTTTAGTGCCTTGTCAGGACTGACACCACCATGTCTTGTTGACATGGAAGCCGAGACGGCATGTTGATTTGGTATTAGAATGTAGGTCATGTGAACAGTTGCATGCATGGGCAATTTGATTCCAGATGGAGGACAGAGAGACAGTGCAATGGAAGTACTACACTCAGACTAGGGTTAACAACAAATAACTGTTTAATAATCACAAAAAAAAAAAAAAAAAAAGGTTATAGGATACATATCATAAATCAGATTAACCGACCTATTTAACGGAATGGTCGCGCAAGAGAGTTACATTTGGATCTCATGTTAAGATAAATACCTGAGATTATCCAGTTGTCACATTCTAACTTCTGCAACAGTTTGTCTTTGGTAGTAGAGTTGCAGTGCAGACAGTTTGATGATCAGAACAGTTCAGAAATAGGTGATATCTGGTGATGGAGATTTGGCAATATTCGTTAGTGGGCAAGATAACATCCTCATCTAGGTATCTTGGTAGATGATATCTATTGCTGGAGGAGTCTTTGTATGGAGAATGGGCAAGATATAGGAGATATAGGAGGTCCTGAACTGACTAACTCCTTAGAGGCACAGATGACGACTATCCTTAGGGACCAGGTGGCGACTTCTTATCTCGGGAAGAATTAAGTGGCGACTGCCTAAACTTGCAGTTCTTTACTATATTGAACTGATGAAATCAAGACAATAGGTTGGAAGGTTATGAGAAAGTGTTGCTTTTACTGCTGGAAACTTAACAACCAATTAACTCCCACATGTGAAAGTTAATAGTTATACAACAAAAGTTTATTGTCAAGATGTTATGTTGTTTACGTTGAAGTCCGGATTCTCACAGGTTCTTCTCAAATGATTTCAGAGTCACGATTATGGCTAAAGTGTGCTTTACAAAAACAATTTGTGATTGTTTGTGATGTAATTTGTTTTCAAACTCTGCTTATCATTTGAGCTGTATCAAAAAGATCAATTTTCATTTGTGTATTGGAATCTATGTTTTTCGAGATTTTCCAAACACTTGTTGATGATAATACAAATGTTTGATATTTTGTACTAAAATCACTATTCTTTCTTTGCTGTTTTTGCCACCACTACATCGCTCACCTTTAAAGAGGAAATGTTTTGTCTGGCATATACTTGAAAAAAAGACCTGTTAAAGATCCACATTAAAAATATTTTTTGGTTTATAACCAATAAGAAGTTCAGGCAATTCACTAAACCATTCATCGGTCTTTTCTTTATCTATTGATGCACTTTAACCACAAATCTTTCTACATGTTAAATTATTTCTAACTTTAAAATCATCAAACCAACCTAAGCTTGCTTTAAAATCAGTAATTCCTATTTTCTTGGCAAACTCTTCCACTTTGGTGTGTATCAGAGGGCCACTTAAAGATATGTTATGTTCTCATGATTGTTGAAATCACTATACCTTGCTGAGTAAAACATTAGCTGGCTGAGAGCCGTTGTGAAGGTGTTCTTAGGCAGTGGGTGTAGGAATCGTCCCCAGCAGGCACCGTGATTAACCACATAAGGTTATATTTAAATTTAAATACATTTAGAGTCTTAGTCTTGAGTTTTTTGTGTTGTACTCAAACTGACGTCATCAAACTCACTCATGTTACTATAACTCGCATAATTGGTAGTCTCGAGTTGGACCCTTCGAATGAACTCTAAAGGCAAGCAGAAATACATAATACTCATTTGGTTACGTATACTGTTTAGCATGAAGGTATTATTTACAATGTATCTGGGTTTGCAACTATAATAATTCAACCAATCAACTTAACTGTAACAAGTTGTAAACAAATCAACATGGATTGAGCGGCTCACTTGCCAAATCAATTAACTCCACAAAACAAAAAGAATAAAAATTGATAATATATATTGTTTTATGTGACAATTTGAAAAGTTTTCTTTTTTGTAATGACGAGAAGAAAGGAATTTGGTGAATATATAAAAATTTTAATGATAAAAATAAAGAAAGACCACGTAAAGACTAAACATATCCATAGCATCTTATGGTTGAGCAGACTTGCGTATTTATTTCTGGTCAACTGCACCAGTCAGTCTACAATACGGAAACGACCAAGTCTCTAGAACAATAATTCTTGTTTTTCAGACAACAAAATGTCTTCTTGTCCCCTGCTTTCTCTCGTAGTTTCCTTTCTCTTCACATTCTTTTATTCATGAATGTGTTGAGGAAGTTTTTCCTTTCGGAAGTACAGCATCGTGTTTTTGTCTTTATCCTTTTCTACGGTAAGTTTGAATTATCTTAGAACAGTTATCCCCATATTGTCTACTTGGAAATAGAACTATTCATTTTTATATACTATACATATCGGATATACTTTCATACGGATGAGAGAATTTTCAATTATGTTATCGTTTTACAATGTTTTGTTTACGATTTCTTACTAGATAAATTTTGATTTATGTTGAAATCTATATTACGATTATTGTTAGGATTTTTATATATAATAGAATAAATAGATTTTTTTCCTCTATTGTAAATTTATGAGTTTGAAAATCTCTGAAGCATCCAGTAAAGAGTGTCCTCCTTACGTAGGTTTATCTGAAGAGACACGCTACTAATTAAATTTATTTTAGATGTGTAACATATGCGTCTGTTTTGGTGAAAGAAAAACTAATTTATTACCATTCTTACAAGAATAATGACATTTATTACTCTAATAATAAACTTTCCTGTTCTCGAGTACTGTGTAAACAAAAAATACGTATATATATATATATATAATAATAATAATAATTCTGTTCTGAATTTAAAACTGATCTCCTGTGGTATGTTTATCAACTATATTCTAACAATTTGTTTAAATTAAACATTAACGAACAAATCGAATTTTCTATAACTTATATTTTAATATTATTCTATACATAATTAAAGGATTATCTGAATTATGCATGAGTAATTCTATATACATGCAGTGTTAATAGATCGGTTAATGTAGTCAATTTGAACGGATCCTAAATTATCCTGAGGGTTATTTTGCAGATGACCCTCTGAAGAGTTATGTAAACCTTCTTAACTAGATGTAATAAACGAAAAATCTTCATTTTGTTTGAAATGAATAATACACAGTCCCTTCCGGGAAAATGTAATTTAGTCATAGTTACGCGAAAGATAGAGCACATTACATGCTCCGCTAATGACCCAAGGCAAAACCACAGACCTGACACATAAGATATTATTATCTACCTCCTTGATAATTTATCAATTGGAGAAAGTCCTAATACACTAACAATAGTCGAGTTAAATCAAATATTAACATTTTTAAATTAAATTATTAATTACATGATAAGTTAGAAAAATACACCTTTAACTAAATTAAATAAATTTTAACAGTTTTATATTTTTATCCACCAAAAAAACCAAGTTATTTACGTATTTTATAGCTTAAATAATTAAATTTTGAATAGTATTTAACGTAGCAAAACTTACATTCTCTCGAATCGATAAAATTGTCGTAAATAATCATGATGCTACACTTTAACAAATCTGAAAAAAAAAATTGTAGAGAGATGTTCACAAAAATATTAACAATATTTCGAAGACTTTCAGTTAAAATTTAACCTTATTTTTTTCTCCAGTATGACAGATAAGTAGAGTAAATGTTAGCCAACTTTACTTATCACCTTCATCTGCAAAAGAGAGTGCTACCCATGGGAATAACACGAGGTTTTGGCGAGATTTATGCAGGCAGCGTTAAATGAAGTTAAATGATCCAAACTTCAGAGGACTTACAGTACGTCACCAACTGCTGGACCACCGACACCATTTATTACAGAAATCACTTGTGTTAAATGGACTTGCTTCACTTGCTTGTCAACTTTGATGATGTACTGATCCGATAGAGTTTCGAACTAAAACTATCGACTCTAACTACTTTTTGGTAGAAAGTGAAGACAGGTGGGAATTGAAACTTTACCTTAAATCATAAAATTCAATTCTAACTATCGATTTTATAAATATATTTATTAATTTTAATAGAAAATACGATTGAAATCGTAATCATTAATTTAATTAATGGTGGCAAGAAAATCGAATTTTCTAATTTTAATTTATAACTTTTTATTTAGTTAAATTAATTACAATTAAATTA
>NW_019384323.1:1604940-1605532 GCF_000671375.1 Centruroides sculpturatus
TCCGTTGCGTGTCGCTTCGCGTTGAATTTTCGTCGATGTTAAGCCTAACAAAGACTATTGTATCGTTAAAAATTATTTTTTTATTTTGTACGAACAAAATAAATATATTGAAAAATATAAAAATAATAAAAAATTATACTTCAGATGTTAATTTAGTATCAAAAACGTAAAATATTTGAGTAGCCCAAGACAGCCAAAGATTGAAGCGCCACAGCACTAGCGAAAATTTAAATTTGCGGACTGGAATTCTTTCGGATGATTGACCTTCGGAAAATCGACGCTTTACTGTATTTGTTTTATTTGGGTCTTTACTTAATAAAAAATGACGAAACACCATTTTAAAGTGCATTTTTATTCAACTAATATATTTATAAATAATATGTAGCCCAAAAAGTATCCAATGTGACAAATGATATTTTTTACGCTAAACTAATTAAAGGGTAGCCAAATTTGGCTCAAAGTAGCCAAATCTTGCAATGCTGGAAGGAGTACTAAGTAAAGCTGAAGTTGGGACTCAAAGGATTATAAACCCAAGGTGAGAAAGGACACAAGATAAAGTGAGGAAAGTTAGAAAATTAATTGAATTTACTGG